>NC_047111.1:88686714-88913930 GCF_902500255.1 Thalassophryne amazonica
TTGTTTTTGCATACTCTTGACAGTGCTTGACAATGTGTTTTGTGTTGTCCTGTGGACAATTTTTTTTTATATAAAATTGTGCTTGTGTGGGTTGGATTTTTTTTTTTCAAAAATATCTATGTAGGTCTGGAGTTAGCCTGAGTGATCCATGTCATAGAACTTACAATTTTAAAAAATTGTTATGAATATTAAAAGGCTTGCCTCTACTGGTGGTTGGCTCTCACTGCGGTATTGTATCACTTCCTGTTCCGGAGCACAGCGGTGTTTTTTCTGTATCCGTTAGCTGTTTAATCTGCGCAGTTAGATTGATCTAGTTATCTAGATTACGATTTGTTTCCCAGTGTAATCTTCACGTGCCTTAACTAAAGCACTCCTTCTGCTGAATCACCTCTAAATTATTTACACATTATTCACTTTGCGTGTTTTTAGGAATCCGCTAGCTTAGCGCAGCTACTAGCGCTTAGCCGGTTTAGCATGGCGGCTTCTCCTGTCTCTCCCGCACTTTTCTGCTCTGGGTGTGAAATGTTTAGTTATTCCTCGGCCTCCTTTAGCAGTAATGGTACTTGTAATAAGTGTAGCTTATTCGTAGCTTTGGAGGCCAGGCTGGGCGAATTGGAGACTCGGCTCCGCACCGTGGAAAATTCTACAGCTAGCCAGGCCCCTGTAGTCGGTGCGGACCAAGGTAGCTTAGCCGCCGTTAGTTCCCCTCTGGCAGATCCCGAGCAGCCGGGAAAGCAGGCCGACTGGGTGACTGTGAGGAGGAAGCGTAGCCCTAAACAAAAGCCCTGTGTACACCGCCAACCCGTTCACATTTCTAACCGTTTTTCCCCACTCCGCGACACACCCGCCGAGGATCAAACTCTGGTTATTGGCGACTCTGTTTTGAGAAATGTGAAGTTAGCGACACCAGCAACCATAGTCAATTGTCTTCCGGGGGCCAGAGCAGGCGACATTGAAGGAAATTTGAAACTGCTGGCTAAGGCTAAGCGTAAATTTGGTAAGATTGTAATTCACGTCGGCAGTAATGACACCCGGTTACGCCAATCGGAGGTCACTAAAATTAACATTAAATCGGTGTGTAACTTTGCAAAAACAATGTCGGACTCTGTAGTTTTCTCTGGGCCCCTCCCCAATCGGACCGGGAGTGACATGTTTAGCCGCATGTTCTCCTTGAATTGCTGGCTGTCTGAGTGGTGTCCAAAAAATGAGGTGGGCTTCATAGATAATTGGCAAAGCTTCTGGGGAAAACCTGGTCTTGTTAGGAGAGACGGCATCCATCCCACTTTGGATGGAGTAGCTCTCATTTCTAGAAATCTGGCCAATTTTCTTAAATCCTCCAAACCGTGACTATCCAGGGTTGGGACCAGGAAGCAGAGTTGTAGTCTTACACACCTCTCTGCAGCTTCTCTCCCCCTGCCATCCCCTCATTACCCCATCCCCGTAGAGACGGTGCCTGCTCCCAGACCACCAATAACCAGCAAAAATCTATTTAAGCATAAAAATTCAAAAAGAAAAAATAATATAGCACCTTCAACTGCACCACAGACTAAAACAGTTAAATGTGGTCTATTAAACATTAGGTCTCTCTCTTCTAAGTCCCTGTTGGTAAATGATATAATAATTGATCAACATATTGATTTATTCTGCCTTACAGAAACCTGGTTACAGCAGGATGAATATGTTAGTTTAAATGAGTCAACACCCCCGAGTCACACTAGCTGTCAGAATGCTGGGATTAGCAGCAATCTTCCATTCCAGCTTATTAATTAATCAAAAACCCAGACAGAGCTTTAATTCATTTGAAAGCTTGACTCTTAGTCTTGTCCATCCAAATTGGAAGTCCCAAAAACCAGTTTTATTTGTTATTATCTATCGTCCACCTGGTCGTTACTGTGAGTTTCTCTGTGAATTTTCAGACCTTTTGTCTGACTTAGTGCTTAGCTCAGATAAGATAATTATAGTGGGCGATTTTAACATCCACACAGATGCTGAGAATGACAGCCTCAACACTGCATTTAATCTATTATTAGATTCTATTGGCTTTGCTCAAAATGTAAATGAGTCCACCCACCACTTTAATCATATCTTAGATCTTGTTCTGACTTATGGTATGGAAATAGAAGACTTAACAGTATTCCCTGAAAACTCCCTTCTGTCTGATCATTTCTTAATAACATTTACATTTACTCTGATGGACTACCCAGCAGTGGGGAATAAGTTTCATTACACTAGAAGTCTAGCGCTGTAACTAGGTTTAAGGATATGATTCCTTCTTTATGTTCTCTAATGCCATATAATAACACAGTGCAGAGTAGCTACCTAAACTCTGTAAGTGAGATAGAGTATCTCGTCAATAGTGTTACATCCTCATTGAAGACAACTTTGGATGCTGTAGCTCCTCTGAAAAGAGAGCTTTAAATCAGAAGTGCCTGACTCCGTGGTATAACTCACAAACTCGTAGCTTAAAGCAGATAACCCGTAAGTTGGAGAGGAAATGGCGTCTCACTAATTTAGAAGATCTTCACTTAGCCTGGAAAAAGAGTCTGTTGCTCTATAAAAAAGCCCTCCGTAAAGCTAGGACATCTTTCTACTCATCACTAATTGAAGAAAATAAGAACAACCCCAGGTTTCTTTTCAGCACTGTAGCCAGGCTGACAAAGAGTCAGAGCTCTATTGAGCTGAGTATTCCATTAACTTTAACTATTAATGACTTCATGACTTTCTTTGCTAACAAAATTTTAACTATTAGAGAAAAAATTACTCATAACCATCCCAAAGACGTATCGTTATCTTTGGCTGCTTTCAGTGATGCCGGTATTTGGTTAGACTCTTTCTCTCCGATTGTTCTGTCTGAGTTATTTTCATTAGTTACTTCATCCAAACCATCAACATGTTTATTAGACCCCATTCCTACCAGGCTGCTCAAGGAAGCCCTACCATTATTTAATGCTTCGATCTTAAATATGATCAATCTATCTTTGTTAGTTGGCTATGTACCACAGGCTTTTAAGGTGGCAGTAATTAAACCATTACTTAAAAAGCCATCACTTGACCCAGCTATCTTAGCTAATTATAGGCCAATCTCCAACCTTCCTTTTCTCTCAAACGTTCTTGAAAGGGTAGTTGTAAAACAGCTAACTGATCATCTGCAGAGGAATGGTCTATTTGAAGAGTTTCAGTCAGGTTTTAGAATTCATCATAGTACAGAAACAGCATTAGTGAAGGTTACAAATGATCTTCTTATGGCCTCGGACAGTGGACTCATCTCTGTGCTTGTTCTGTTAGACCTCAGTGCTACTTTTGATACTGTTGACCATAAAATTTTATTACAGAGATTAGAGCATGCCATAGGTATTAAAGGCACTGCGCTGCGGTGGTTTGAATCATATTTGTCTAATAGATTACAATTTGTTCATGTAAATGGGGAATCTTCTTCACAGACTAAAGTTAATTATGGAGTTCCACAAGGTTCTGTGCTAGGACCAATTTTATTCACTTTATACATGCTTCCCTTAGGCAGTATTATTAGACGGTATTGCTTAAATTTTCATTGTTACGCAGATGATACCCAGCTTTATCTATCCATGAAGCCAGAGGTCACACACCAATTAGCTAAACTGCAGGATTGTCTTACAGACATAAAGACATGGATGACCTCTAATTTCCTGCTTTTAAACTCAGATAAAACTGAAGTTATTGTACTTGGCCCCACAAATCTTAGAAACATGGTGTCTAACCAGATCCTTACTCTGGATGGCATTACCCTGACCTCTAGTAATACTGTGAGAAATCTTGGAGTCATTTTTGATCAGGATATGTCATTCAAAGCGCATATTAAACAAATATGTAGGACTGCTTTTTTGCATTTACGCAATATCTCTAAAATTAGAAAGGTCTTGTCTCAGAGTGATGCTGAAAAACTAATTCATGCATTTATTTCCTCTAGGCTGGACTATTGTAATTCATTATTATCAGGTTGTCCTAAAAGTTCCCTAAAAAGCCTTCAGTTAATTCAAAATGCTGCAGCTAGAGTACTAACGGGGACTAGAAGGAGAGAGCATATCTCACCCATATTGGCTTCTCTTCATTGGCTTCCTGTTAATTCTAGAATATAATTTAAAATTCTTCTTCTTACTTATAAGGATTTGAATAATCAGGTCCCATCTTATCTTAGGGACTTCGTAGTACCATATCACCCCAATAGAGCGCTTCGCTCTCAGACTGCAGGCTTACTTGTAGTTCCTAGGGTTTGTAAGAGTAGAATGGGAGGCAGAGCCTTCAGCTTTCAGGCTCCTCTCCTGTGGAACCAGCTCCCAATTCAGATCAGGGAGACAGACACCCTCTCTACTTTTAAGATTAGGCTTAAAACTTTCCTTTTTGCTAAAGCTTATAGTTAGGGCTGGATCAGGTGACCCTGAACCATCCCTTAGTTATGCTGCTATAGACGTAGACTGCTGGGGGGTTCCCATGATGCACTGTTTCTTTCTCTTTTTGCTCTGTATGCACCACTCTGCATTTAATCATTAGTGATCGATCTCTGCTCCCCTCCACAGCATGTCTTTTTCCTGGTTCTCTCCCTCAGCCCCAACCAGTCCCAGCAGAAGACTGCCCCTCCCTGAGCCTGGTTCTGCTGGAGGTTTCTTCCTGTTAAAAGGGAGTTTTTCCTTCCCACTGTAGCCAAGTGCTTGCTCACAGCGGGTCGTTTTGACCGTTGGGGTTTACATAGTTATTGTATGGCCTTGCCTTACAATATAAGGCGCCTTGGGGCAACTGTTTGTTGTGATTTGGCGCTATATAAAAAAAAATTGATTGATTGATTGAATATTACTTTTTTTTTTTCAAAAAGCAATATTTTAATTTTCATTTCATGTCCATGAGAACAGTGACACAAGTGATTTCCAGGCATGCCTCCCAAAAGGAAGGGCTGTAGTTCAAGGCCACCTTTCCCCATTCTCCATGTACATCTGAAGTTGCGTCAAGATTAGGGCATCTAGCGTAAAACCTGTGCCAAATTAAAATGCAGATCAATTCCAAATCTTTCTTTTATTTGAGTTTTTCATTCATCATGATGACTTGGAGCAGCACAAAGACATACCTAGAGATCCCTTTAGCAGTGTTGCCATTGACATCTGGCTGTGCATTGCTGATACGGCTGGGCGCCGTTCTCAGCTCAGGGCCACGAAAGCGTTCCAAGAAGGAGTCTGGTCGCTCCTCCTCATCTAACAGGCTCCTGTGCGCCCATTCCCTCAGTCTCACCACCAGGCCCACCAGTCTACAGATAAAGATTAAACAATTTAAGCGTGTAAAAGAGCTGGCGTCAAAATTCTTACATGTAACATTTTTGTTTAAATGATAGTTAACAGATACAAGCTACTTATAACAACAACCACAGCTGATTCTAATTTCCATCATACATGTGATGACAAAATTATTCCTTGTACCAAGCCCAAACATTTCTAGTAGGTTTATGGTTTATTGTATCAGCAACAGTGTTGCTTTATGGATTGATTTGGAGCATCAGACTTCATCAAATTTTAACCAGTTTATCCTCATTATATGCCCTTTTAATGTAGTGAGTTAAGAGAAGAGAGTATTCATTATTTTTTAGTTATCACATTCACAATCCGGAGGGGGTGGAATCACTCATCTGTCTATTCACACTGCATTTTACATGGTACATGCCTGTGATTTGCCAAAGGTGAGAAACAAATTTGCCCTCAACTAATCTTATTTTGCATTTTGTCCTTCCTTCATCATTTTCTAGTTAAAGAGAAGTTATTTTTTTCTAATATTTATTTGTAAAAATGCTTGTGGAAATCTAAGTAAAAAACAAGAAAGCATGCAATGACTGCAAATCTCCACCAGGGTTTAACATACTCATACAATGTCATCTTCAAATACACTTAGCAGTGTGGTGGGACCCGCAGTACAGTCTCAGGACATCCACCAACTGCAGCAGCACTGCACCACCCTTGGGGACCCTGATGTCTTGCAGGCACACAGGGCACCTTGTACTACATCCAGAAGGGTTTGTCAAAACAATTAGATTTTTTTTTGTCAGAAGAAATGACACATTTATAAATACTAGACTGATTGATATTTTTCATGGTTGCTCAGTCTAGAAGTTTGATTTAATCACAATTACATCACTTAACAGGGCAGGATATTTTTTTGGTTACTACATAGTAATAATTTAACATATCCACAAGATGATGGATGCCAGAAAGTCACTGCAGAGGGGCCCTATCTTAAGGTTTTAGGATACACTCTAAAAACAGCACAGATCCATTTGAGGGTGTGTCCGAGCTCATATTGCTATATAGAGGATGTATATTCTGAATGTAAACCTGAGCACTGGCTGCAAAGGGGCTCAATTAATTGTACACATTACTCAAGGGTGTGACAGGATTTTTGTGACATATCATTACATCAACTAATTAGAGAGTCACTTGCAATGGTGGGCACAGCTAAATGAATGTTAGCTTCAATAACCATTAAACTGAAAAGTTAAGTTTTATAATGCAAAACTGATAAAAAAAATAAATAAATAAATTTAGCAGACTTTACTGCTGACCGCTAACTTTTAGTATTGATTTGGTCACATCGGATTACACTGTCGGCTACTGATAAACCAGTTTCAAGTTTAAGCGCCGCAGGGGCTCACGAACACAAAACAAACGCATGAAAAATAAATGAATAAAAAATAAAACCCCAAACACTGTCATCATCTTAATCAAAAGCAGTAAATCACAGAATTAAAAGTCACAGTTTATCTCTATATTATATATTTATAAACCGTTAACGTAACTATGGCTCACCCATATTGCGTTCATAAACACAAAACAAATGCACAAAAAATAAATGAATAAAAATGCTAACTTTTGAGCTGCTTAAATAGCATTTTTGTCCACAGTGTAACTTCTTTCAGCTTTATGTTGCAACAATCTTCTTACCAGAGCTTGTGTGCTTTGACACCTGGAAGTGTTAGCTAGCTCTCTACATTCATAAACAGGAACTAACATATGATTTTAGGGGTTACAAACATTTTTTGACCGTTAAATTTTACTCACTTTGCCAGCAAAAAAAAAAAAAAAAAAGTTACCGGACTGAAAGTTAGTGGAACTAAATTTAGCAGAAGCTAATTGGTCTGCTGATGGTTATCAAAGTTAGCTGAAAAGCTAATCTGCTAACAAAAATGTTAGCTTCACTAATTAACGTTAGCGGATTAGTGGAGCTGTGCCCACCACTGGTCACTTGTGAGCCCCGTTAAACTAGCGTACAAAGCGCACAATGCTGTGGTATTGAGGCTTTTCAGGTTTCAAATCCCACAAAACCTCAGAGATGTCGCTGTGCTGCAAGATCTCAGTAACATTGAGAACTGCATTGAGACGGTCTGATCACGCTGCACTTTAACCGCTGCACACGGACAACAGCATTAACATCGCAACATAAAACTATTTTTATATTGTGCCTAAAACTCTCATAAATATATTCTCTGGGTTTATAGACGTTGTTATTGGGTTTGTTTTATGTAAATATGCGAGAATCACAGGCTGTCTCTCCGTTATTTTCAGTGGGAGCTGCTGTGAGCTACAATCGCTTCCTTATCATGTCGTTCTGGGGGAAAGTGAAGTTTGCTATTTAACGTCTTGATTATTGTTCTTTACAACACTGTTTGTCCTCTTTGTTCCAGACTAATATATATAATATGTCTGAAATTCGGTTTCCATTTATTAAATTCCACGCAGATTAAACGTAGCAGACATGGATTATTTGTTATAATTGTTTTAGCAAGTTTTCAGGGAATCATGCAGCAGTCTCTTATTAACGTGATGAAAAGCATAAAAAAATACATTTTTGTAGTATAATATTCATTTACAATTGTCATCATGTGGATTCTCTATGTTGTTTGACTGCAGCGACTCTCTGGTGCGCAAGGGATTATGGGATACGTGAAAGCCCCGAATTGAAAGGACACAAGTGAATGGTGTGGGGAGGTGTTCTGGTAAGGAAAGAGATCTGTGTGCACAGGGACAGTGAATGCGTGTGGAGATAAAAACAGACATAATGCTGGCAGTTACCGTGTCAATAGGATTAACACCTATGTGAATATTATTTCCTTTTATAATCAGTTAACTGCATGAATATTTTTTAAAGTAAGCGAAAACAGGCGCACAGGCAGAAACAATACATGGAAGGACTCAGCTGTTATATAAAAGAACTTGGCTTTAGCTAGCTAACTAATTAAAGTTAGCTAGCTAAAGCTAACATTTTCCTTACCTAACAATACCTAAGAACTCTCCCAATTGTCATTGTATAAGTTAACTCAAAGTCTGCTTATGAGCATTAAATTCAATATAAGAATGCTGGTAGATTATGTGAACCTCATTCCTTTCGTGAATTCACTATCTAGAATTAGATAATGTCTAGTTTGTTTCCATTCTCAGAAACATTGGTCACCTTGTTTGTAGACACCAGCTGGGCTATAAAGCAGTTGCTGTCCACAATGAAGTCTTGCCTTTTAGGAGGTGGGGAGAAGACCAACATGCCATAGATTTTACCTTGAGACAGCTCCCCTCCTTTGAAAAGAATTTCTGGAATTCCCTCCATGGGGGTCAAGAGCAGAGACTCTTTGCAGCTCTGAGGATGTGTCATCACAAGCTGACGCCACCCTAAGAGGAGAAAATAAAACAAGTTAGAAAATACAGTGTCTTTTGAAAATATAAAATTAGTGAGTCTGATTCTTTGTATCCACAAGAAAGTTGCAGTTCTTCTCTGAAATAGACCTCGGCGAGCCACAACACAATTGAAAGAGTTCCTGTCACCTGCTAAGAATACTTTCGGCTCTCTCAATCTCCTCGTTTAAGGTGGTCTTCACAGAGAGATTGTGAGGTGATCGATCTCTCTCCGCCACCTGGCCCGTCATCTTCAAATCCGGCTAGTGTGCACAGATGCTCATGTTACAGCCCCTTTTGCAGCCATTTAATCCGTGTATGAACACGGCATGGGTTCATAGGAACCCTTCTCCTCAGTGTCAATGCTGCAGGGGAGGAAAGTGTTTAAGTGTTTGTCATGCGTGTGACACATCGTCATCATCGCCAAGGGACGAGAGGACGTGTGGGACTGTCTACACAGCAATCCCTCATCTGGTCTGTCACCCAGCAGATGGTTGCCCTGGTGACTGAAGCAAAAACTGCACATGCCATGTAGCTAACAGGAGGGAAAATGTCAAATTAGACGTGAAAATGGACGTTTCCAAAAGCGACGCCAGTGGCACACCTTCAGTGTCGCACGCAGATGCAGATGAGGTGTTTACATGACTGTTGTTGCTGTGTAACTAACTGGTAGATCATTAACAAAAACCATAAACACACACACACACACGGGCTCCCTGATGCGCTGTGGCTCAGCGAGCCAATCATCTGCTCTCCCTCAGGATCCTCATCACTCAGGAAACCGTGCAGACACACTATGTCACATGTCTGTAAAGAAAACTGGTGTCGTCCACTGAACGATCCCCCCTAAAAATCCTTCACTACACTACACTACGTGCCTTCACTACACGTCATTTCTATGCGTCAGCCGCGGTTCACTGATTATCACCTCGTTTCTGCTTCAAACTGCACTCCAGTCATCATCTATCTCAGCCACAGATATCTGAAGCTTTTGTACAACAATCATTTCCACATAAATTCAGCTTTATTTCATCATAAAGACAGAGGAAGCGATTAGAGTGCCACAGTGAGACGAGCTGCTAGCTGCTGCCTTCACTGCACCTCCGTCATTTCGAAGTGTCAGTAGTGACTCACTGAGTTATGGCCTCGTTTTTGCTTAAATCTGACTTTAGAATGATTTAAGAGGTTTTAGTTTGTCATCTGATGGTTAATAATTACATTATTCCTTTTGATTGCTTTGAGTGTAGAGGGTCAGATTCAGACGAGCTGCTGTGCAGTGAAGTCAGGGCGGACCAATTTTTAGGGGGGACCTGTTGTGTGGGCCGCCAGAAGAGGATGTACTGCTGGCCCACCACCAAAGGGCGCCCTGCCTGAAGTGCGGGCTTCAGGCACGAGAGGGCGCTGCCGCCACGGACACAGCCGGGAGCGACAGCTGTCACTCATTAATTCCTGACAGCTGTCACACATTCTTCATCCATAAAGACCAGACGTCATCTCCACCTCATCGCCGAGATATCATACTTCATTGGAGGTAATATCCTCAGCCGTTTGTGTCTTTTGCAATATATCTGTATATTGTGAGTGTTTGCAGGAGTACCGGTTCCTTTTTCTGTGGAGGCTGAGTGAGTGCAGGACGGCACTCTTTTCCCCTGAGGAATCACTGCGGTACTCTGCAACATATTGAGTGAGAGGTGGAGGTGGCATTCCCACCGCTGTTGTTACTGGGTGTACACACACCCACACTTGACTGTCTTTGTTCTTCGCCAGCAGTACCAAATCCGACAGTCGGGACGGTGATCACCTGGGAATTCGGGACTTGGCGGCTCCAGTATTCACCAGGTTCTGTGGGGGCGGAAATCGTGTGGTTCCGGCTCTTCTCAGGACAGACGTCTTCTATCCTCGAGCCTGCCCACACGTCACCTTTGTAATTTGACTGTAATTATATTCTGAGATTGTCTGTATGTTCGTTGTGCACGTTTCACAACATTAAATTGTTACCTTTTGGCTCATCTATTGACCGTTCATTTGCACCCCCTGTTGTGGGTCCATGTCACTACACTTTCACCGGCTACAAAACTTCCAATCTGGCTCAAAGTTGTCCTCATGCATGTCAGGCCTATGTAGGCCCATCGGACTGGTGCTTACTACAGGATTCCATAACGTGAAGCAGATGAGATTGTATGACTCCCCTGGACGGGGCACAAGTCTGATGCAGGTTACTTACCCACTGGGACTCATAGTTGGGTGGACTGAGACAATGGAGATTAAGTGTCTTGTCCAAGGACACAGACCGGTGACATGAGCAGGTTTCGACCTCAGGTCTGTAAATTGGCAGATAAATTGGAGGCTTTTATCTTTTTTTTTTATCATTTTCACCAGCACACACAGGGCTGGAGGTTATGTGCTCACGTCTGTTTGTTTGGGTGGTGTCAGTAAGTAGTTTTGACAGAAGATTGAATAAAGTTTATCTGTGTTGGAAGAAACACTTTATTAGATTTGGCAATGCTTCAGAAACTTTCATCCTTTGTGAAAATTTTGTAATATTGTGGCACTTTTCCATTCGTTGTGTAACATTCTCATTCAATGACATCACCCAGATGTGATAGTAGGAATAATCAGACTTCTGCTGACCTTTCTATTATGTCACTTAGCAGAATTAAACACATTGCTCTGGCGGAAGGATAGCGCTCTTTGTTTTATATAAATATTTTCCTGTCTTTATTACAAAGTCAAATTACCAATTTCTAATTGCGCTTTCATTTTCTAAACCCACTTATTCCAGTTAAGGGTCACAGGGTGGCTGGAGCGTATCCCAGCCTCCACTGGATGAGAGGCAGGCTACACCCTGGACAGACTATCAGTCGATTGCAAGGCCACACGTGGACAAACAAACACATTCATACTCCCATTGATGGTCAATTTAGAGAAACCAGTTCATCGAGCCTTCATGTGTTTGGAAGAATGAGGAAGCCGCAGCACCTGGAGTGAACCCATTCAAAGGCAGGGAGGACATGCAAACTTCACACAGAAAGTACAAGGTTGGAAGCGAGCCTGAGACCTTCTTCTTGTGAGGAACCGGTGCTAACCACTAATCTACTATGCTGTCCCATTTATAATAGTCAAGTTTCAAAGTTGCATTCTGGGTCCTCAGTGGACAAAGGTGCCTGTAAAGTGTTTATGGAGTCATGAAGTCCCTGGACAAATGACTTTGGTAATGCTGATACCTTTTGCAGGAAAATGAAGGCCCAAGTCTTTAGGGTCTTGGTACTTTCTGTCTTACTGTATAGTTAGGAGAATTGGATACTCACCAGTGAATGAATCAACATGTAAAACTTATACACAACCATTATTTATTGTGCAGAAAAGAGCTTTAAAAATGATTAGCAATAGTCGTTTTAGAGATCCATCTAATCCATTATTCATTAAGTATAAGGTACTTAAATTTCATGATTTAGTTGATTTGAAAATATTACAAACAATGCACCAAGCTAATAAAAATACCTTACCAATAAACATTCAAAATATGTTTGAAAAAAGAGTAAGTTATAATTTGAAAGGAATAGAAGTCTTTAAAAAACCAAGATTCAGAGCCAAAGTAAAGTAAAGGAACGGAGTATTGCAGTGAATGGTGTAAAATTATGGAACAACCTCAACAAAGAAATCAAAGAATCAAGGTCGCTTAAATTATTTAAAAAACGTATTAAACTAGATGAATTAAGTAAGTATGAAACTATGAAATAAGTCAGTGGGTTGTGACAAAGTCAAAAATGTAATCTGTTAATAATGTCTAAAATGTTTTAAGTCTAAAATGTAACCTGTTAAAAATGTAATCTTTTAAATAATGGCTAAAATTATGAAATAAGTCAGTGGTATGTGACAAAGTCAAAAAATGTAATCTGTTAAATAATGTTGAATAATGATGCTTAAAATTGAAAGATTGTATTGTAAAAAGGGGCAGAAAATATAAGACTTGTTCTTCTCTCTGCTCCTTTTCATTCAGTGTCTTGTAATGTACTCATTTCTGTTTTTCTTTTAAATGAATGAAATAAATATTGAAGAAAAAAAATTAAGGTGACAATGGCTTTGGTACTACGTAAAACTCCCCTAAACCGTTATCGTATAAACTGGATATTCGCACTCACCGGAAAAAGCAAAAGTCCCAATGTTTTTGTATGGTTTTCCATGTAATAAACATCATATATAACAGATTTTGTATAATGTATTTTCATTCGCATCAGACAAAAGCTCCTGTCCGATCACAATGTGTTTCCATTAAATTTAATCAAGTCCAGTGATTATTAAATTCTGCTTGCTGCCTGCACTGTAATATGGTGTTAAGTTTCACACATATCCCTGGGTGTGGCAAACCAAAGACAACCACTTTAGATCAGAGCCCTGTGTGGAAAGGTTCCGTTTCCATTTTCTGAGTCCCTGTAGATGAGAAACTGACCTGGGACAGGAACACCACAAACTTGGTAAGGAAGACACAGCAAAGACTCCACTTTCTGAGAATCTTCAGGAAAAATAACATAAACCAGAGATTGCTTGTGTCTTTTTTACCGCTCCACCGTGGAGAGCATCCTCACATACTGCCTCTGTACGTGGTTTGCCAGCTGCACGGGGGCAAACAGGAAAGACCTCCTGAGGTTTACCAAAATGGCAGAGAAGATCCCTGGGTTCCCTCTACCCACACTAGGGGACCTTCATGGCTCTTACACTCTCAGGAGAGTCAACACCATCCTAAAGCACTCATCCCACCCTGGCCACTCCCTGTTTGAGCTACTGCCGTCAGGCAGATGGTACAGGACCATTAAATCAAGTACAAATAGATAGAAATACACTTTCTACCCAACTGCTGTTAGAGCTTTGAATGCCACTGGAACCAAACAGCCAGGTCACATGCCACATTTGAAATGAGGGAAATATTTGTTTATGTGCACTATCCACTGCAACTGAAATATCCAGTTTTGTACATACTTTTTTATATGCAATCTTTTTTTTTTTTTTTGCTACTACGTTCTTATAATTTTTTTTTTTTAACGTTTTGGACACACCACTTTCATTCAATTAAACTTTATGTTTATTTTTCTTTTCTTCTCCAGACTTTTCAAGTCTGTGGGGGGGGGTTACTCAGGTTTATATTTGCAGTAAAAGGCTTCCACCTTACCTTTCATTTTAGCGGTTACAATGATAGTAAAGAGTCTGTATGAGTATATCTGTGTGGCTGCTAACCCGCGCACGATGGAGACCGCAAAGGGCTGTGATTTGTCACTTTTCAGGTTTCACTCCTTTCTCTCCCGTCATATTTTAAAGGTTTTTGCAGTGTGCATGCTGTTTACATTTCACTCATGAATCAAATGTTTGGCAGAAAAGTCCACAAATATAACCAACTTCACAACACAGAGTCAGAAAAAGATGCTCAAATGACCTGCAATTCATGGACGGAAATGACATGGACCGTTGGTTTGGACTTTGACAATTGTATAAGAAGTTGAACTCACTGAGGGGCAAATTAATCCAGAAAAAGCCACTGTTCCTGTGGTAAATTGCATACACAACGGAGAACTTTAAAAGGGTCATGCGCATGTCTATGTCACTGCATGGCCCAGAGTTGGAGAAGCATAAATCGCATTGTAGGATTTTTAAAGAATTTATTTGTAAATTATGGTGGAAAATAAGTATTTGGTCACCCACAAACAAACAAGATTTCTGGCTCTCACAGACCTGGAACTTCTTTAAGAAGTCCTTCTGTTCTCCACCTGTTACTTGTATTAATGGCACCTCTTTGAACTCGTTATCTGTATAAAAGACACCTATCCACAGCCTCAAACAGTCAGACTCCAAACTCAACCATGGCCAATACCAAAGAACTGTCGAAGGACACCAGGAAAAAACTGCAGATGTGCACCAGGCTGGGAAGAGTGAATCTACAACAGTCAAGCAGGTTGGTGTGAATAAATCAACTGTGGGAGCAATTGTAAGAAAATGGAAGACATACAAGACCATTGATAATGTCCCTCAATCTAGGGCTCCACGCAAGATGTCATCCCGTGGGGTCAAAATGATCATGAGAATGGTGAACAAAAATCCCAGAACTACACTGAGGGACCTGATGAATGACCTGCAGAGAGGTGGGACCAAAGTAACAAAGGATACACACTACGCAGAGAGGGACTCAAATCCTGCAGTGCCATCTGAAGTTTGCCAGAGAGCATATGGATGATCCCGAAGAGGATTGGGAGAGTATATGTGCTCAGATGAAACCAGAATAGAACTTTTTGGTAAAAACTCAACTCGTTGTGTTTGGAGGAACAAGAATGCTGAGTTGTATCCCAAGAACACCATATCGACTGTGAAGCATGGGGGTGGAAACATCATGCTTTGGGGCTGTTTTTCTGCAAAGGGGATAGGACGACTGATCCGTGTTAAGGGAAGAATGAATGGGGCCATGTGTCGTGAGATTTTAAGCCAAAACCTCCTTTCATCAGTGAGAGCATCGAAGATGCAACATGGCTGGGTCTTCCAGCATGACAATGATCACAAACACACCGCTCGGGCAACGAAGGAGTGGCTCCGTAAAAAGCATTTCAAGGTCCTGGAGTGGCCTAGCCAGTCTCCAGACCTCAACCCCATAGAAAATTTGTTGAGGGAGTTGAAAGTCTGTGTTGCCCAGCGACAGCCACAAAACATCACTGCTCTAGAGCAGATCTGCATGGAGGAATGGGCCAAAATACCAGCTACAGTGTGTGCAAACCTGGTGAAGACTTACAGGAAACGTTTGACCTCTGTCATTGCCAACAAAGATTATATTACAAAGCACTGAGTTAAACTTGGGAAGTGATGGTCTAGTGGTTAAGGTGTTGGGCTTGAGACCAGAAGTTCCTCGGTTCAAATCCCCACCTGACTGGAAAATCACTAAGGGCCCTTGGGCAAGGTCTTTAATCCCCTATTGCTCCCGGTGTGTACTGAGCGCCTTGTATGGCAGCACCCTGACATCAGGGTGAATGTGAGGCATAATTGTAAAGCGCTTTGAGCATCTGATGCAGATGAAAAAGCGCTATATAAATGCAGTCCATTTACTTTTGTTATTGACGAAATACTTATTTTCCACCATAATTTACAAATAAATTCTTTAAAAATCCTACAATGTGATTTCCTGGATTTTCTTTCTCATTTTGTCTCTCACAGTTGAAGTGTACCTATGATGAAAATTACAGACCTCTCTCATCTTTCTAAGTAGGAGAACTTGCACAATCAGAGCCTGACTAAATACTTTTTACCCCACTGTATTTGCACTGTGACAGAATGTTAACTATAAAATTCTGGCCCTGTGGCATATTTCTCTTCTGTGTTGAGGCCCTCAAGAACAGAAAAAGGTTTGGGGAAGGCCCACTGAGCTGGCATGCCAATAGGTACACCTGAGTTCAAGTCTCACTCATGCTACTTATTGTCTGTGTTCTTGGAAAGATAGTTTTGATTTGTTTTCCCCCCAGAGTCAGAAAACTGTCTCTCATAACAGAAAATTATCTTCAGCATGGCTCAACATTCAAAGCAAAACCCAGACAAGAACATAAAAGGAAACATTTCAGAGCTCCACAAGACAGAATAAAATCATAAAACATTTCAAATGCTAATGTGTACAAAATGGCTTTGTACTTAAATTATAGTGATAGAGCAATCTTAGTGTTTATTACCTCCGCCAAGGAGGTTATGCTTTCGGTCGCTTCTGTTTGTTGGTTGGTTGGTTGGTTGGTTGGTTAGCAGGATTACTCAAAAAAATCGTCAATGGATTTCAATGAAATTTTTACCAGGGGTGTATCTTGGCCTAAGTTAGAAGTCATTAAATTTTGATCTGGAACACGATCCGGATCCAGTAATTTTTTTTAAGGATTCTTTATCATTGCAGGATAGGGCCAATTTCAACATTTTTGCATCTAACTTCATGAAGACGGGTCACAAAGGCTGAACAAAAATTAAGTTACAACACAACAATAATTTAACATTTGTTTGTCCTCATTGAATAAACTAAATGCGTGAAATGACGTGGAATAAGTCTCTCTGCCAAAGGGTATTCCATGTGACGTCAGTGATCCTATGGGCTTGGTGGAGGTTTGCGTTCTCTTAATGCTTCAAGTTTAACGTTGTTATGGTAGTGAGAATGATAAAGTACAAGGTCTATTAGAAAAGTATCCGACCTTATTATTTTTTTCAAAAACCATATGGATTTGAATCACGTGTGATTACATCAGACATGCTTGAACCCTCGTGGGCATGCGAGAGTTTTTCACGCCTGTCGGTTACGTCATTCGCCTGTGGGCAGTCTTTGAGTGAGGAGTCGCCCACCCTCTCGTCTTTTTTTTCATTGTTTAGGAATGGCTCAGAGACTGCTGCTTTGTTTGATCAAAATTTTTTCAAAACTGTAAGGCACACCATTCGATAAATTCAGCTGGTTTTCGGTAAAAATTTTAACGGCTGATGAGAGATTTTGGTCTGGTAGTGTCGCCGTAAGGACGGCCCACGGCGCCTGACGGCGATCTGGGCTTCGAGGCGGCAGCGTCTCACCGTTTCAAGTTGAAAACTTCCACATTTCAGGCTCTGTTGATCCAGGAAGTCGTCAGAGAACAGAGAACTTTCAGAAGAAGTCGGCATGAGGAGTTTATTCGGACATTCCATTGTTAACGGGCATTTTGTAATGAAAGAACGTGCGGGCAGTCGCATGTCGGACCAGACCCGACCGCGGGGGGTCGCGACAGGAAAAACACCTCCGTGTTGGAAACCTTAACAGACAAGTTGGAACATGCCCAAGCTGTTAAACAATTTCTCAGTTACTCACTTGTTGAAAGCCATCAAAAGCCGCCTGAATTTTACAAATGGTTTTCAACACGGAGGTGTTTTTCCTGTCGCGGCGCACACAGATTTGCCGAGTCGTCACGGAAACGACTCGGCGAATTTGCGCGCATGTCTTTCATTAAAAAATGTCCTTAAACAGTGGAATGTCCACATAAAGTTCTCATGCCGGCCTCTTCTGAATCTTCTCTGTTCTCTCACGATGTCCTGGGTGAATTAAGCCTTAAATTAGGATGTTTTCAGGTCGAAACAGGCCGACGACGGCACCTGGAAGCGCTGCACGACGTCCTGCTCTGTGGGAAGTTCTTACACCGACAAAAAGGCCCCATAATCTCTCATCAGCCGTTAAACTTTTCACAGAAAACCAGCTTAATTTCTCGAATAGTGTCCACTCGGATATTCCTCACAGGTCCAGAAAAAAGTTTGATAAAGCAACGCGCGCCATCTCGAGCAGCGTGTGAAACAAAGGAATTCAGCCGAGAGGGCGGGACCACATCTCACTCAAGGCCTGCCCACAGGGAAATGACGTCACCGACACGCGTGAAAAAACTCACGCATGCGCACGAGGGTTCAAGCATGATTGGTGTAATCGCACGTCATTCAAATCCATATAGTTAAAAAAAAATAAATAAAAGGGTCGGTTTATTATCTAATAGACCTCGTAGATGCTTTTCTTTATAATGGCGACCTGATGACAGTATTTGAAAAGACATTCAAAGGGTGGGTGTGATCTACTATGATGTGTTTGGCTTTGCGTTTAACTGCTTGTGTATGAAGTACAGAAAGTCGAGTTTAGGTCTAACCAGTTATTTTACTTGCTTGATTAATGATCTGGGAAAGCTTTTATTTATTCTTAATGGAAATTAACATGAACCAGGAAAGGATACGGAAAGTAAGTAATGATTCAATGAGTGATTTGCATACGAGTACTGTTGTTAAAATGCTCTTCCTGGTAGGTTCTTAAAGAAAGCAGTCTTTTAATAAAGTAACAAGCAAGGCAGCAAGGTAGTGATTAGCACACAGCAAAGTCATGGGATCACTTTCCACCTGGTCCTTTGCGTGGATTTGCATGTTCATGCTGGTTTCCTCTAGGTGCTCCAGCTGCCTGCCACCTCCAAAGACATGCAGCTTAGGTGATAGTTAATGTTCAAACTTTTTGTGCAAATATTTGGTCATTATGAAATGGATTCAGGTCTGGGCTCTGGCTGGGCCACTCACAGAGTTGTCCTGAAGCCACTCCTTTGATATCTTGGCTGTGTGTTTAGGGTCACTGTCCTGCTGAAAGATGAACCGTCACCCCAGTCTGAGGTCAAGAGCACTCTGGAGCAGGTTTTCATCCAGGATGTCTCTGTACATTATTGCATTCATCTTTCCCTCAATCCTGACTAGTCTCCTAGTTCCTACTGCTGAAAAACATCCCCACATCATGATGCTGCCACCACCATGCTTCACTGTAGGGATGGTCCCTGGCTTCCTCCAAGCATGATGCCTGGCATTCACGCCAAAGAGTTCAATCTTTGTCTCATCAGACCAGAGAATTTTGTTTCTCATAGTCTTAGAGTCCTTCAGGTGCCTTTGGCAAACTCCAGGTGGGCTGCCATGTGCCTTTTACTAAGGAGTGTCTTCCATGTGGCCATACAGGCCTGATTGGTGGATTGCTGCAAGGTTGTCCTTCTCATTCTTCAAATAAAGCATTTTTACTTATTAATAGTTATGAATTTAACAACAACAACAAAAAGTAATTTCAAAATAGAGAAAATGGGTTTCATTTAAAGCAAAGTTATTGTTGCTCACGGTCCTGTTCGGGGTCGCCACAGCGGATACAGCCAGATCCACAATGGTAATTGGCACAAGTTGTACGCCAGATGCCCTTCTTGACGCCACTCCAGTTTTACCTGGAGAAACACACACACCGGCTGGAGTTCCAAAGAGGTCTCCCATCCAAGTACCAACCAGATCCTGCTCTGTTTAGCTTCTGAGATCTGACAGGAACAGGCTGACACAGAGCACACCGGCTGCATTTTCATTTAAAGCAAAGTGCTGTATAATTATTAATCTTGACAGTCTAATATACATGATCTAAAGTGCATAGCACAAGTGCATTTGGGGCATGTCCAGCTCCACCATGTTATGCACTTGCTTCTAAAGCAGGAGGCTGCCACTTCAAGGCCACTCATGCCTATTTTAGTGGTTATATGTACTTGTATCAGGAAGGGCATCCGATGTAAAAAGTTGTGCCAAATCTATATGCGGATCCATATCTGATCTGCTCTGGTGACCAAGACTGAAAGAAGAGCCATCAGGAGAGGACATATCCCCTCGGCTCCCAAAAATCAGTAATAAAAAGTGTCAGGGGATCACCCATGTACACCTTTGTGGTAAATATGAATGAAATTGGTCAACTGGTTACTGAGATATCGTGCTAATAAGAGTGGCAATGACAATTATCTTGAATATCGCGCTGTAACCTTGAAATTGACGCCAATGTCACTGTAATTGTCTGGTGTCTCGGGATCACCCAAGTACTCCCTTATGCAAAATATGAATGAATTTGTTCAAGTGGTTCTTGAGATATCGGGCTAACAAAGGTAGCAATGACAACATCTTGAATATCCCCAGGGTTACTTGAAACGGACCTCAAGGTCACCCTAACTGACCAGTGTTGGGGGATCACTCAAGTACACCCTTATGCTAAACTTAAGATAATCGCTCTAAAAATTGAAAATGGACAGACGTGAATGCTGATTGCTATATCTCCCCCCCCCCCCATATTTCATACTGGGGGGATAAAAAGGAGAAGCCAGAAGAACTTGATTACAATCCAAATGCCAAAAAATGTGCAATTTTGGCATCAACATACTACACAGCATTTACTCATTTACTGTATACAGACTAAGACATCACCATGGTATATGAATTAAAACAGCTTAACCTCCTTAATCAGGAAAACAACAGCATTATCATCTTGAAAAATTATTTCATCATCCCCAAACATCCTTTCAACTGATGGGATAAGAAAAGTGTCCAAAATATCAACGTAAACTTGTGCATTTATTAATGATGTAATGACAGCCATCTCCCCAGTGCCTTTACCCGACATGCAGCCCCACATCATCAATGACTGTGGAAATTTACATGTTCTCTTCAGGCAGTCATCTTTATAAATCTCATTGGAACGGCACCAAACAAAAGTTCCAGCATCATCACCTTGCCCAATGCAGATTCGAGATTCATCACTGAATATGACTTTCATCCAGTCATCCACAGTCCACGATTGCTTTTCCTTAACCCATTGTAACCTTGTTTTTTTCTGTTTAGGTGTTAATGATGGCTTTCGTTTAGCTTTTCTGTATGTAAATCCCATTTCCTTTAGGCGGTTTCTTACAGTTCGGTCACAGACCTTGACTCCAGTTTCCTCCCATTCGTTCATTTGTTTTGTTGTGCATTTTTGATTTTTGAGATATATTGCTTTTTCTGTCTTGACACTTTGATGTCTTCCCTGGTCTACCAGTATGTTTGCCTTTAACAACCATCCCATGTTGTTTGTATTTGGTCCAGAGTTAAGACACAGCTGACTGTGAACAACCAACATCTTTTGCAACATTGCGTGATGATTTATCCTCTTTTAAGTTTGATAATCCTCTCCTTTGTTTCAATTGACATCTCTCCTGTTGGAGCCATGATTCATGTCAGTCCACCTGGTGCAACAGCTCTCCAAGGTGTGATCACTCCTTTTTAGATGCAGACTAACGAGCAGATCTGATTTGATGCAGGTGTTAGTTTTGGGGATGAAAATTTACAGGGTGATTCCATAATTTATTCCTCAGAATTGAGTGAGTCCATATTTTTTCCCTCTGCTTGGTCTAAAAAAGTAACCATTACTGACTGCCACAATTTTTTTTTCTTGATTTCTTATAGTGTTTCTTAAAGCCAGAAAGTTGCCATTTGAAATGACTTTAGTTTTGTGTCATGTCTGTGATCTGCTTTTTTTCTACAAAATTAAACAACTGAATGAACATCCTCCGAGGCCGGTGATTCCATAATTATTGCCAGAGGTTGTATTATAATTGCACGTATGTCTGTAAAAAAAAATAACTGAAAGGCATAAGCAGAGTTTCACCAAATGTAGAAATAGAGCATTACAGATGCAATGTTTGGTCTATGACTACTGATGGAGAAGATGAGGCGAGAAGTTGTTGCATTGTGTTTGTGGATTTAGAAAAAGTTTATGACAGGGTGCCAAGAGAAGTGTTGGAGTATTTGTCAGGAAGTCTGGAGTGGCAGAGAAGTACAATACAAGAGGAAAATGGAGAACTGTACAAGGATAGTGTGACAGCTGTGAGATGCAGTCGGAATGACAGATTCATTAAGGTGGAATTACACCAATGATCAGCTGAGTCCTTTCTTGTTCACAATGGTGATGAACAGGTTGATGAATGAGATCAGGACTAGAATGTTTGCAGATGACATTGTGATACGTATGTAGTCAGAGTAGAGAGCAAGTTGAGCCGCTGAGTCCAGCCTGGAAATGCGGAGATATGCTCTGGAGAGCAGGGGAATTAAAGTCAATAGGAGCAAGACTCAGTACATGTGTGTGAATGAGAGAGCGCCCAGTGGAAAAGTGCAGTTACAAAGAGAAAAGGTGGTGAAAGAGTTTTAAATACTTGGAAGGTGGAGGTGATGGTCTAGTGGTTAAAGCGTTGGGCTTGAGACCAGAGGAGCCTGACCGGAAAATCTTAGGGCACTTGGGCAAGGTCCTTTATCCCCTAGTTGCTCCCAGTGTGTAGTGAGTGCCTTGTATGGCAGCACCCTGACATCGGGGTGAATCTGAGGCATTATTGTAAAGCGCTTTGAGCATCTGTTGCAGATGGAAAAGCGCTATATAAATGCAGTCCATTTACTATTTACTTGCAATCATCTGCCCAAATTAATGGCAGGTGTGGTTGAGAGATGAAGAGAGTGCAGGCAGGGTGGAGAAAAGTGATTTGTGACAAAATATCAGCAAGAGTGAAGGGGAAAGTTTACAAGACAGTAGTGAGTCCAGCTATGTTGTACAGCTTAGAGATGGTGACACAAAAAGACAGGAGGCAGAGCTGGAGGTGGTAAAGCTGAAGATGTTGCGATTCTCTTTGGACAGGATTAGGAATGAACATATCAGTGGTACAGCTCAGGTGGGACAGTTTGAAGACGGAGAGGCAAGACTGAGATGGTTTGGATGTAGGGAGAAGGATGCTGAGGATAGAGCCACCAGACAGTAGGAGGAGGAGGCTAAAGAGGAGGTTTATGGATGTCCTGAGGGAGGACATGCAAGTGGTTGGCATGACAGATGAAGATGCAGAGGACAGGGTGAGATGGAAATGATTTGACTGCTGTGGCGACCCCCTAAGCGGAGCAGCTGAAAGAAGAGAGCTTGAGTGATTACCTTAAATGATTAACCTTTGAGAATGGTCAGTAAAAGCTCAAGGCAATGATCAGCAAAAGTGTTGCAAAAAAAACTAAATTTCCCGATATCTCCACAACCAGTTTGAGTTAGAGAGGTGATTTAAAGCTCATTGATTAATCGTCACTACTTGGTGTTGGTGTACATGCTGTCATGGTGACATCACTATATGAAATTACATCACTAGTATGAACAAACGTGTGCGCAGCATAAGCACCACCCTGATGCCTTTCATTCCAAAGTTAATTTATCACCAACTCCACCTCAATGAAAGACTGTAGAATTTACAGATCAAACACATCAGTAGTTTTCAAATTCAGGTTTATTGTTGCGTATAAAGCACTTGATTAGACATGAACACGAGGCCAAACATCACTATTTGGTTGTTGTCATACAATATCATGGAGCTAACTGGAGTTATGTTGCAGTTTACATTTGGTAATGCTGAATGAGGAAAAAAAAGGCATAACCTCAAAGCATAAGGTCTCTGAGAAACAAAGGCACAAAAGAAGCCAAGAGTCGAGTTGTTCTGCTCCTCAACCAGCGTAACAGACAAAAACAAACCGTAAAACAGGCCCAATACAACAAAGTCCAGAAACTTTAAAACAGCATTAATCTCACACTGTAACCAAACTAACAACAAATACTACACCAGAGACAGGCTGGTCAATACTACAATCTGACCTTATGGCTTCTGTACAGATATGTAGGCGTGAATGATGCCAGTTATTAAGACATTGAGAGGGAATGTTAATGTATTTTTTTTTTTTATATGTGATGCCCCCATTTATCCAACAAACATCTTACTTTTAGTGCTTTACTCAGGAATGTGTGTTGACATTAAGTGAATAGACAGTAAAAATATGCAAACGACCCTGGAGCTGGAAAGAAAAGCATTTTTTTTAATTTAAAAAAATCTTGCACATTAAGACAAACTGTGATAATTGCCATCTTTCGTAATTTAGTATCTCAGGCTTAGCTGAAATAAGGGGAAAACATTCCTCAGTGAACATCTTAAACAGCTGTGGCTACAGCATCCACTGTGTTTATATTAGACCACATACCATATTATTCCATTTTAGAAAAGAAAAATTATTTGAATTGCTTTAGTTGTGCAGAAGAAAAGTGGAAGGCGTGCTGGGCACTTTCAATATCCTAATTGTTGTTGGTTTGCATTATCAGAGACGTTCTTCATCCCCCGACCCATCAAGCAGGCATAGACGGTCATCACCATTTTGGGCTTCACTTCTACAAGGTCATCTGGGAGAGCATAGACTTTTGCACCGATCTTCCTTGCCATAGAGATAGCATATCTAAAAAAAGACAGATGTTAACCCCAAATTGTTTACATGCACATGCCCAACAACAGTGATACAAAATCTTTCAATTTCAATCATGGTTTGGTCACAGAGAGTCTTACTTGGCATTCTCCAGCTTGTCATCTTCAGAGAGGCTGCCTGTTTTCACCAATTCGTAGCTGATGCTGCCGGGCTTGATGGCATCTATCAGATCTATCACCGGAAGGCTGCTGCTGTTTGCCTTGTCCTGATCAATAAACAATGACCAGATATCTGATTTAACACAAAGCTTGGTCTCATAAAGTCAGCAATATTTGATTTCGGACACCAAAGTACAACAGCTGCACCACTATTAAACTGTTAACTGACAACTATTTTGATAATTGATCGATTGCCTCGAGTCATAAAAAAATAATCAAAACTCTGATTTCAGCTTCTTGATCTTTTACTGGTTTATCTGACTACTTTCTTTACTTCTCTTTGGAAATAAACCAAACTTTGGGCTGTAGACAAAAGACATTTGAAGACATCACCTTGGGCGCTGGAAAACACTGACATTTTTCAATATTTTCTTATATTCTATGGACCTAACCACTAAACAGTTGATCATTTTCTCGATTAATCAATAGGAGTAGGGCTTCAACTAATTATTTTCACAGTCGGGATGCAAATCCAATATTTAAGATCAGTAATGGTGAGACACTGGTGCAGATATGAAATGTTCCAATATCTGCATTGTACCAAACATGACTTATTGTGCCAACCCTACTGTAAATCAAAGCAATCATAAGGACCTTTTGTTTACCTTAAAGCTTGAAATTTTGGTCGATTTTCCACCCTCTTTCAATGTTTTGTTGACCCAGTTTACAATTATGTCATCATTTACTTTCTCTCCATTACCCAAATCCTCCAATACATTCAGAGTATATCTGAAACAATAGACAACAAAAACAACAGTAAGCTTACATGGCAAGAAATATATGAAATCTAGGACCATAAACAAGAAAACACACCAGAATTGAAACAAATGCATTTTAAAGCACACGAACAATGTGACTCTTCCAAATATTATTCAGTGGGACCAACATGAGAACACAATGTGATCAACAGAATCCTAACATCTCAAAGTAATCACCAAACTTTTCTTTCTTGTTACAAAAGTGACATTTGACCAGTAATTTTCATTATGAAGGAATCATGATGTCATGGTGCATCACCTTCGCATCAGCTGCCACACAAGTGCCAGAGTCAGGGTGGGATTACCATCATTTAGGTCCTGTCCACCAATGCCAACAAGGGAGAACTTGGCGGATTTGCCCAAATCCACTGCATAGTTACAATTTTCCAACTGGGTACACAAGAGAATATATATATATATATGTGTATATATATATATATATATATATATATATGTGTGTGTGTGTGTGTGTGTGTGTGTCCACCTTTTTCATGTTGGCCCCCATTTTGGGGTAAGGAGGCTTGTTGACATCAGTCCACACAACAGGCACTTTAATCTGCTCATAAAGCTGAAAGATGATGAGAGCATCCTGTAGATCTCTACAAAATTATATGTGACAAACATGTCAGACCCAGTACACTGTGAAAGTATTTTCATGAAAGAAACACGAGGACAAGTATTTCATGTGTAAACGCACCCATACAGATGATTGACATGTGGGTTTACGCCCAGGGAATTCATCCAGTTTCTGAAAGTCCTCTCTTCTCTTGTTTCACCTAAACAGAAAAGGACCTTGGGATTTTCAGTGTTTCTGTAATTTAATGAGATTCCTACTGTACTGGCAGTAATGGTAATCAATTATTCTAAAAACATAGCTTCCCTATCTCAGAAATAGATTTTGCCTATTTTTATAGTTGTTCCCATTAGAGGACCCCACAGTGGACCATCACAACCTGTGCTCTGGATCTTGCTGTCACACCAACTACACACATGCGCCCCCCAAACTTCCTCTTTGGCCGTCTTCATCTCCTCTTGCCTGGGAGCTGCATCCTCAGCATCCTTCTTCCTATATAACCCTGCATTCCTGCTCTGCACATGCCTGAACATTATAGTATTGCGTTTTCCAATCTGATGCAAACAACGATGCCTCATATTCACCTGTTCACACATACACTCACGTCAGTGTCCTGCCATGTAAGGTGCTCAACAGTAGCAATATGGGGATTATGGACCTTGCTCAAGGACGCCTGTCTTTTTGTCAGTGCCACCACAATTAGCCATACAACTGCGGTCAGACATTAAAATGTATCTTTGCTTTGAATATATATATAGACACAGACACACACACGAAAACCTCCATTTCCCCCAAATAACACATACCTCTTGCCTTTCTATATTAAGTTATTTAAAAATATTAAGAAAAGTTTACTTTAACATTTCTATGCAGTATGTGTCAGATTTTAAACGGGTTAAATGCTTAGGCACACAAAGACAAATACCTCTAAACACCATGGAAGATTCCACAAATTGATGTAATTTGTTATTGAAGTTTCTGAATTAGTAATTAGCATAATTGGGTTTAACTGGGGCAATCGGAGATTTCTGATGTCTGCCAATCTGGATCCGGATCACCGCCAAAATTCAGTGGAGTCTTCCATGCCCTAAATCTGTGATGCAAATTTGGTGAGAATCCGTGAAATAGTTTTGACATAATCCTTCAAACCCTATATAAAGTGAAATTTTGATCCAGAATCCAGATGAGCTCCCAAAAAAATTGAGTGGATTCTTCCATGCCCTAATATCTGTGTGTCTGGTGCAAATTTAGCGAGAATCCATGAAGTAGTTTTGACATAATCCTTCAATGCCTATATAAAGTGAAACTTGATCCAAAATCAGAATCTGGATCACCTCCAATATGTAATGGAATACAAATAATGAATGTTTATGAGTTCAATCGTACCACTGAAACAATGTAAAAACATTCATTATTGGTTTATATAACGGCTAAAATAGATCCTTGTCATTTGATATTTCATTAATTTATAAACAGAAAAGGGACTTAAATTTTGGTGTTCCACTGCTGCTAAAGTCCAAATTGTGACGTGTAGTCCAGTGATGCTGTGCACTGACTTCGGAATTCCATAAAAAAACAAACAAAAAAAAACTAGTTCCTCATTCCAGCCAAAAATCACATCAGCTTTTTATTGGAACAGCTCTTCATGCATCCAGATGGCTTACAGCGAAGAGGATCTGTGTGTGTTACAAGAATTAGCAGCACCAGTTAGCTCAATCAAATCATCGTGTTGTCTCCCGCACACGTGCACACACAGACACAACCGGGTCAGCGCTTGTGCACGCGGGTACGACCAAAAAAAAAAAGACTGTGTACATCTCCTCAGTGCAGCGGGAGAAGATCCTACACAGATCCTAATATGGATCTGTGTAGAACATTTTGTCAAAATTGGTGCAGTGGTTTTGACATAATCCTGTGAACAGTAATCCTTCAAAGCCTACATAAACTGAAACTTGATCCAGAATCTGGATCTGGTTCCAGATTACCTCCAAAATGTAATGGATTCTTCCATGGCCTAATATCTATATATGGTGAAAATTTTGCCAAAATCTGTGCAGTAGTTTTGACGTAGCCCTGCTAACAGACAGACAAATAAATAAATAAATAAATAAATGCTGATTATTTTTTTATATCATTAGTGGACGTAATTAATAATCAAATCTGAAATTTGAGGTCTTAGAGCTCTGCCTCCATCTAAATTCTCCACCCACCTTCCAACAGTCCCCAGTCAATGTCCACATTTTCAGGTTTGGTCAGAGCTGGATATTTGTTAAAGAGATTGGCCACAAAGGCAAGGTTGAGTTTAGGGTTTCCACTAACAACGTCAGCTGGCGTGACAAACTGTCGACAGTGGAGCCTGTTGGCCTGTTGTAGCATGAGCTCTGCCCTCTTCATGTCATCTCTCTCCTGAAGGACACACAGACCACAAGTTCCATTCAGCCGGATGGTACAGCTGTTACCATGTGGTGAATGATGTCTGTCAACATGCTCACGTTGATGCCCGCCATGGAAATGTCTATGCGCGGCTGGCCTTCCTCTGTGCCTTTTGGGGAAATCTGATTCAGGAGGTGGAAATAGGCTCTTGAGTCCTTAAAAAAAAGTTAACCCAAAAAACATAAAGCAGCAAAGTTAATACGGCGATCTAAAAAAAAAAATCTCAAGACTGTTTGTATGATTAGTATAAAAACAACAGTTAGTAAAATGGGGGTGGAGGTGAGGCTGCAACATACAGCAAATAAGTTACAGCTCACTAAACTATATGTACAAAGACTTTATTTTAAAGTGAAATTTCAATATACTAGGTGTTGGCAAAGTCACAAACGGAAGAACAAGGGAGACAATATTTCCTTCCATAAGTAAGTGGTTTTGGTTATTGTTGTCACTTTGTCTGTGATATTTGGATGATAAACAGCTGTATGTCTCCTGCCGTACCTGTGTCACCCGATGACACGGATCATTAATTTCACTTATGTCTAGTTAATATTTTCCACTGCTAGACCAATGCCTAGTTAAAATTCTTGTCGTTTGTGACTAAAACTTGTTCGACAAGACTGGGGAGTTTTTTTTTTTGCACCTTAAAATAATGAGATTAATGACCCGCGCTGTGCTGCCACACACACAGAAATGTGCACACACACACACCGCTGACTTCATGAATGAAACTCGGTCAATAAAGGATAATTGTGTAAAAATATAATATATATAAATGTATTGTGATGGTTTTAGGAGCCGCGCTGCGTTGAACAGCAGCAGCTCAGCTTAACAGCGCAGATCCGTGTAACTTTCAACACTAATATTTGTGAATGTGTGGGTGTCAGAGTAAGTTTAATACTTTCCTGACATAATTTAATGTAATTTAATTTTACTGGCTCGATATCCAGGACAAAATGGCATTTTAACACGTATTTTGCGAGCATTTTTCTGAGTGTGTTCAGTCGCGAATCTCCATTGAAAATGCATTAACATCCGGGTACTTCGTCAATATTTTGCCCAGTTAGGAGACGTCATGTCGCTGTTCATGAAGGGACGTTTTCGTTTAATGTGCAGCATTGGGACTGCGTCCTCTAGTTCTTATATTATTACGTCATATCTGTACCGCACGTGTTGCCAATGTGCTAACGCACCGTGTAGAGACAGTTGAGTTAGTGGTGCGTGACACGTGACACATGACAGTGGTGTGCCGCAGGATTTTGTAAATATAAAAAGGGTGCCGTGGCTCAAAAAAGGTTGAAAATCACTGTCCTACCCCCTCCTACCACCACCACCAACAAGCCAAGCTGCTTGTAACTAAAACTATACAGAGGTAGTTCTGATTTGAGATATGTAAAAAGAATAAATCTTTTTTTTGGTGGGGGGGAAGCAAACCCTAAGCTCAATCAAAGCCACTCCGTAAGGTTTTAAACTGATGGAATTTTTTTAATGGCTCTTATCAGTTGCACTTAGTCAAACGTCGCTGTATCTGAAAAGGGATGTGATGATTATGATGTTTTACATCTGATCACTAGGTGACAGTAATGTTAGGTAAATGCATGGTAAAACAGAAGAGAAGATCACATAAGAGAAGGTAGTAGACAAAACTTGGTACTACAAATTAGGACAGTCACCGATTCTTTTTGCGATTAGTTGACTAATTGGATAATATGTAAATTGCGGCTTGATGCACCAGCATGCAGCTGCTCTTATATAACCATCATTAGCTTCAAGCTTGAAGTATTTAAGGTATGTGCTAATTAAAAATAAAGACAATTAAGACGATAGTTCATTCAACTTTTACTTGGTAAAAAAGTCGTTAATTTAAGAGGAACATATTTTTAGCACTGTAACATAGCGTTATAAAACATTAGCATTATCACATTTCCTATTCAAACATGACATCGCTGTTATAACGTTACAACACACACATATGTGTGCTAAGACTAATCAATCAATCAATTTTTTTATATAGCGCCAAATCACAACAAACAGTTGCCCCAAGGCGCTTTATATTGTAAGGCAAGGCCATACAATAATTATGTAAAACCCCAACGGTCAAAACGTCCCCCTGTGAGCAAGCACTTGGCTACAGTGGGAAGGAAAAACTCCCTTTTAACAGGAAGAAACCTCTAGCAGAACCAGGCTCAGGGAGGGGCAGTCTTCTGCTGGGACTGGTTGGGGCTGAGGGAGAGAACCAGGAAAAAGACATGCTGTGGAGGGGAGCAGAGATCGATCACTAATGATTAAATGCAGAGTGGTGCATACAGAGCAAAAAGAGAAAGAAACAGTGCATCATGGGAACCCCCCAGCAGTCTACGTCTATAGCAGCATAACTAAGGGATGGTTCAGGGTCATCTGATCCAGCCCTAATTATAAGCTTTAGCAAAAAGGAAAGTTTTAAGCCTAATCTTAAAAGTAGAGAGGGTGTCTGTCTCCCTGATCTGAATTGGGAGCTGGTTCCACAGGAGAGGAGCCTGAAAGCTGAAGGCTCTGCCTCCCATTCTACTCTTACAAACCCTAGGAACTACAAGTAAGCCTAAGTAACTAATGAAATTGTCATCGTTAATGTTAACACTAACATTTACAGCTAAGTAAGTAGATCACCACAGACGTTAATGCTAGCAGCTAACTAGCCAGTTATCTTACAGAGACGACTATTGCTTTGTCAGAATCAGCCACAACGCGTTTCCTTCTCAGATGCACCTGCATTGCCATTGTACAGCCGTGGAAGGAAAGTTCTACCTTGCAGATTTTGCATTGCACGTTTTTCTCTTTAATTTGGTTAAAATGATCTCCAACTATTAGCTTCGTTGCCGACTAGCCACGATATTGTTTGAGGATATCTTTTCCGGTGACATCACGGCTAACCCGGACTACCACTACTGCGCATGTGCGTGAAGGACAGAAAGGCAGCAGAAGACACAGCAGCAGGTTTGAGAGAAAAAGCTTAAAAAAAAAAGATTACGTCGGTTATTAACTCAGTCGCCTACTATTTTGATAGTCGACGTAATCATGACTAGTCTACTAATCGTGGCAGCCCTAGTACAAATCAGGTGAAATCTATGGAAACTGCAAGGAGTGAAGCAAATTGTGAAAAGTGACATGGTAAAGGACAATTTGATCCTGAAGCTAACAGGGAATGTCATCACAACGGCTTACTTTCAAATAGGAAGTTCCAGTTTACATTGAGGCCATAGGAAAATAGACCTGGTGCATAGCTGAAGCAACAATACGTATGCTTTTAAAACGCTGCTGATAAGCTAGTAAGCTTTACTGACACTGACACACAGACGGATCATGTGCTTCAGGGTGAGAACTGTATTTAATAAAGGCCCCCCAAATAAAAATAAACAAACCTTGATCAGACTTGATACAGATCTTTCAGATTAGATTGGGACATCCCTAATGTAAAGCATGTTTCTAATATTTTTCAAGCCATAATAATTTGAAGACCCACCTTGATGTCAGAACTAAAGTTGTTGATTGGAGGATGGCCAGCATTTTCCAGGTGAAAGTTTGCCCACCGTAAAAGCAGTTCCTCTGGAGATAGTTTCATCAGGTCCTCCAGCGTTTCCCCATCTCTGAGCAATGCTGCCAGTGCTGATGATAGGTAGCAGTCATCAGTTAGCTACTTAACTGACTAATACACTTTACAGATACAATATGGAGACACACAAATTAATTATGTCCAACATATGAACTTTATCCTGTACCTTCATTCCTGCTGAGTTCAATATCGGCAAATAGGCCAATCTTGATGATCTGCCAGAGAAGACCCAGCACCAGATGGGGCTTCCCCTCTTTCAGATCTAAAGCACCAATATTTACAACATGGCAGCCAATGGCAGAAGCAGAGTTCAGGGCCAGGTTAAGATTCTCCTGTAAAGTATAAGACATCAGTTATGAGAACAATGTCATAAAAGAACAATGAAGCCATAAATAAATTTATTTTTACTGACCTGTGTTGTAAATGGTGTCAGTTTCTTTTTATTTATAGTTCTTTCATCTATTGTGTCAGGCACTGACAAGTTGACCATTTTGCTGTGCACACGTAAAACACAATTTGAAACAAATCAGATTGCTGATGCTGCATTCACATAGCAAAGTAAAAGGTGGTTTGAAATTCATATGAACATGTGACCGAGCATAGAATAGTTGCAACTGTTGCAGTCAGGTGGACCTACTGCTTTTAGGCACCTGTTTGGTTGGGCAATCTTAAAGTGCGATTTTAATACAGAGAGTCTTCAAAAACTGCAAAACTATGTACACATTCAGGTGTAGGCTTGGGTATCGAGAACCGGTTCTTTTCGAGAACTGTTAAGAAATGATTTGATAACGATTCCCTTATCGGCCCTTCAGAGCGGCTGTTTTTGAGGGCGTTTGTCAGGGAAATGATCATTTCTGTACGTTGATGGCAGACCCTACAGCGGTTCTGTAATCAACCTCTTCACTTTGAAGCTGATTCGATGCTTTTCGGAAGCGGCAACTCCGCTTCTTAACCCCTCTCAAAGCCATTTAAAGATGTCAATCATGAGTCACTTTGGTGCGGGTTAAAGTCACTAACTGGGATTCTCGTCTTGTTGCAGTCAAGAAATGAGAATCATCTCCATTCTGTTTGTACTGCTCCAAATGATGCACCGCTCTCCGCTGAGTCACGTTACAGTCCAGCCGGAATTAATAACTTCAAAGCGAATCGCCATTTTAAATCAAATGACACCTCTTTCCAAACGTAAAACAAACAAACTAGAATCGACCAAAATGTTTTTTTCCTCCCAAAATGAGACATCCTGCGTTCTTTATGAATTACATTGATGCTGATGTGCAGCACAGCCGGCTGCAAGAGCTCAGCTCAGAGGTATGGAGTGACAATGCCATTAATGTCTGAAAGGAAATGCTTTTGACAAAAACTACAGATTTTGTTTATTTCTATTTAAGTCCAGAGATCAAGGATCCAGTGACCAATTTCATATTTATTTATCCTAAGACTCAATAAAATGTTGACATAGAAAACCTGTAAAGCCTACTTGTAGTAGACAGAAAATTCACAAGAGGTATCAATAAGGGAATCGATAAGGAATCTGATCAATAAGCGGAACTGATAGAAAAAATCTTATCAATACCCATCCCTACCCAGGTGTACGAACTATTACTCACAGCTAGCTGTCTTAGTGAACACAGACTCCATTTGGATGAATTCAAAACCAGCCATAAGAGGGCAACCCAAACTATATGGAATCATCTGTAACAGAATTAAATAACATGTAAGTTGCCTAGGGCAGCATGGTGGATGAGTGGTTAGCACTGTTGCCTCACAGCAAGAAGGTCATGGGATCGATTTCCAACTGTGGCTTTTCTGTGTGGAGTTTGCATGCTGTCCCCGTGTTTGTGTGGGTTCTCTCTGGGTGCGCAGACCTCCTTCCACATCCAAAGACATGCAGGTTAAGTGAACTGGAAACTTTAAATTGTCCGTAGGTGCGCATGCAAGTGTGAATGTGTTTGTCTGTTTATATGTGGCCCTGCAACACACTGGCATCCTGTACAGGATGTATCCTGACTCACACCCTATGACTGCTGCAAATTCTCCTGTGTTGTTGTGGGACTTGACTGATTACACGCCATTCCACCAAATGCTGCCGCTGATACCGGTTAGCCAGCAAACTGGAGTTACAGTCCCTCGTGCAAAGGAAAAACAATAATAACAATAACGGATAATAATAACGGATGGCTGTCTGGATCCGTGACCATCGTGTGCCATTTCTCTGGTTATCACAAGAGCTGGACATCAACCATTTTCCAGCAGATTTCACTTTTAACAAGAGATTTTGTCATGGAAAGCCTAGCGGAGGCTTCGCGCGTCACGATGGATTCGCTACTGGAGCGAGACAAAACCACCTCCGTTTTGGTCTCACAGGACGGCTTTGAGATGGCGTTCAGACAGCTGTCGGTGGTTTTTCCATTGAGTGATTATCCGAGAAATTGTGGATGTGCCTGGACATGCGAGAACATGCCCCGTGAGGCTTCATCACGGTGTTGCTTTGCGCCATGCGGCACCACCGCGACGCGCGGAATTCCTCCGCACGTCTGTCTCAATGTGCCGACAAAGTGCTGATGTCCACGGCTTTTCACAATTCCTGTGCTAGTCAGACGACGTCCCGGATAAAACACAGCGTCCAGTTTGGAAATGAACGGCACATTCCACTGTTACAGGAGTTTTTGTCATGGAAAGAGGAGCGGAGGCTTCGCGCGTCGTGGCTGTGCCGCATGGCGCACAGCAACACCGTGATGAAGCCTCACAGGACATGTTCTGGCATGTCCAGGTACATCCACAATTTCTCGGATAATCACTCAATGGAAAAACCACCGACAGCTGTCTGAACGCCATCTCAAAGCCGTCCTGTGAGACCAAAACGGAGGTGATTTTGTCTTGCTCCAGTAGCGAATCCATCGTGACGCGTGAAGCCTCTGCTCGGCTTTCCATGACAAAATCTCTTGTTAAAAGTGAAATCTGACCGAAAATCGTTGATGTCCAGCTCTTGTGATAACCAGAGAAATGGCACACGATGGTCACGGATCCAGACAGCCATCCGTTTAGAAATGAAATGGTCGTTCAGCCTGTCGATGGTGGCTTCGGAGCGCGGCGCACCCCATAGCCGCTGGGGGCCGTCCTTAAAACGACAGTAACACTCCTTATTCTCTACCAAGCCCATAACATTTTCACCGAAAGACAGATAAATTTTTCTAATGGTTTCCAGCTGCCAGTCTCTAACATTTTCTGAAAAAATTCTGATGGAAAAAAAGCCCAAATCATTCCACCATTTCCTGACAACAAAAATCCACCGAGGGGGTGGACCACTCCTCACTCAAAGCCTGCTCACAGGCGAATGGCGCAACCGACAGGCGTGGAAAAACTCACGCATGCACACGAGGATTCAAGCTTGTCTGATGCAATCACGGGTGATTCAAATCCATATGGTTTTTTGAAAAAAATAAGGTCGGATACTTTTCTAATAGACCTCGTATTCTGATGTAGGATGCACTGTGTAACCACTGATTTTTTTTCAAAACTTCAGTAAAAAAGGCATTCATGAATGTTTTTTTTTTTGTTGTTTCATGTGCTTTGACCTCTCAGTATTAATGTATAAAAAGTTTCTTTTTGAGAATTTTACAGTTGTTGAGTTTCAAGTTACCAAGGTTTGCCGGAAGGATGGACTTTCTTTTGACAAGCACAACTTACAGTTGTGAATAATAATTACATTTTCAGATCATGCGGGCTTTTGCCCTGTCAACTGCCCATATAACAAGGTCACAGATACAAACAGCAGAAATGAGATTCCTCCGTTGGGTATCTGGGTTTACACTCAGGGACAGGGTGAGAAACTCGAATATCCGGCAATAAAGCCGCTACTTCTTCCGAACGGTAGTAGCCATCTGATATTGTTTTGATGGCCTCACGAGGGAGGTCTTCGAGGCATGTCCAACTGGGAGGAGGCCCCAGGAAGACCAGGACACACTGGTGTGGGGATGCCTCAGGTTCCCCCAGGAAGAGTTTAAGAACTTGGCAGAGGTTAGGGAAGTGTGGGATAAGCTGCTTATCTGCTGACACCGTGACCCGGTTAAGTGGCAGAAAATGAATGAATGAATAAAGACATACATTTTCCTATCATTTTGTCTTCTATTCTGAGGGATCAAAAAGTTTACTGGAGCAAACAGTTCCCCTTTCTTGAAAATCTTTGTATTAAATACTCTCCCACCCAAACAAAACGTACTGAGATAGGTTTAGCGTGTCTGTTCAATATGAACTCAAAACCTAATGCTGTCTTCTTCAATACGAGGCAGAATATTAAGAAGGGTGCAAACTGAAGAGTGGAATTCTCACCAGAGGACTATGCCATCTCCAAGCCCTTTGAAGAGATCTTCGTTATGAGGATCCATGGGAAGGATATGTTTACAATCAGGGTCATTTTCCAGGGCAGTGTTGATCCAGTTCACAAAGGCAAAGCGTTCCTCTTCTGTAAAAGGTAAATATTTGTACTCCATTTGAAGCAAAGCATAAGCCCAACAATAGTAAGCTAAATAACTCAGAATGACTCATTAAGGTCCTATTTCAGTTGGTCATACTGTCATTATGGAGCTCTTCAATAATAAGTGACACATATATACCTGAATTGCAGGAGGTACAAAGTCGATCATTACGGTCAACATCAGAAGGGCAAAGAAATAACTGACAACTGGACTCTAGTTTTTACCTGAATAAGAGTGTTGTGTGCCCTCACTCGACTGCTCTGACGTCCCTCCAATGGCCAGAATGCCTTCTTTTTTGTTGATGGCTTTACGGAAGGTTTTTGCTATTTGACTGCACTTCAGGTCTTGGAAAATCTAAGAAAATATGAAATGAAATACAAGGATGCAATGTCAAACATTTAATATTTAAGTCTTCCAATGCTGAAGCAACAGCAGCTACATAAATCTAAGATATTTCTCAACAGATATCATCATGCACCATATATAGCCACCTAAACTGACAAATACGTTCCTGTGGAGGTAAAGTCAGTCTCGGCAGTGAAGTTTATTTCTACATCCTTGCCTTGAAGAAAATGAAGGACAAAGTCCTTAGGGTCCTGGTGATGCATGTCTTACTGTAGGTTTTGAGACTTGTACTCTAACCAGTGAACTAAGCGGATGACTGGATGCTTTTGATACTAGATCTCCTTAGAGGATCCTTGGGTCCCACTAGAATGATTGTGTCTAACAAATGGTTACTTAGAGTGACTCAGAACAGGGGAACTATTTGCACTTTGAGGGAATGTCAGCAACAATATTCTGTCCATATGGCACACTTGTATGATTCAGCACCCAGGGAGCTTAATGTTAAGGACCCCCACTGAAAAGGGCAAATGGACATCCATGTTCATCTGGTTGTAGCAGATGTATGTAAGTAAGTAAGTGGACTGCATTTATATAGCGCCTTTCCATCTGCACCAGATGCTCAAAGCGCTTTACACATCAATGCCTCACATTCACCCCGATGTCTACACACCGGGAGCAACTAGGGGATTAAGGACCTTGCCAAGGACCCTTAGTGATTTTCCGGTCAGGCTGGGATTTGAGTCGAGGATCTTCTGGTCTCAAGCCCAACGCTTAACCACTAGTCCATCACCTTCCCTAGAGAACATTTTGTCTCAGTTTGTGTTGCTGAAAATTGTGCCACTAAAATTGTAATTTTAAAATCAAATATCACATCACTCTTGATTAAGAACACTGACTGATTTTGAGCACTGACCCTTGGAAAACAAAACATATTGTTCCATCACTGCATGTACACATTCACATCATGTATGGCTATTTTTGAGAAGTGGGGATAGACCTTTTGCCATTCAGGATGCAAGACTTCAATAGTTTGGGAGATAAAGTGATACACAGCACTAGCACCTGCTCTCAGTCCTGATCTGTGTGTAAATTGTGTTATATGGCCAAACAAAAATATAAATTTTGGATAAATTGATCTGAGACGTATATCGGAAAATGAGCTTAGACCCCCAGTTTATTAGGCTCATAAACTCCAAAACTTCAACTACAACCCCATTTCCAATGAAGGTGGGACGTTGTGCAAAATGTAAATAAAAACTGAATATAATGATTTGCAAATCCTCTTCAACCTATATTCAATTGAATACACCACAAAGACAAGATATTTAAAGCCCAAACTGATAAACTTCATTGTTTTTGTGCACATTTCAAAAAAGCTGGGACAGTGGTATGTTTACCACTGTGTGGCATCACCTTTCCTTCTAACAACACTCAAGCATTTGGGAACTGAGGAGACTAATTGTTGAAGCTCTGTAAGTGGAATTCTTTCCCATTCTTGCTTGATGTACGACTTCAGTTGTTCAACAGTCCAGGGTCTCCGTTGTTGTATTTTGCACTTCACAATACGCCACACATTTTCAATGGGCGACAGGTCTGGACTGCAGGCAGGCCAGTCTAGTACCCGCACTCTTATACTACGAAGCCACGCTGTTGTAACACGCACAGAATGTGGCTTGGCATCGTCTTGCTGAAATAAGCAGGGACGTCCCTGAAAAACACATTGCTTGGATGGCAGCATGTGTTGTGCCATCACAGCTGTATAAGTTGCCCATGCCATGGGCACTAACACATCACCATACCATCACAGATGCTGGCTTTTGAACTTTGCGCTGGTAACAATCTGGATGGTCTTTTTCCTCTTGTCCAGAGGACATGACATCCATGATTTCCAAAAACAATTTGAAATGTGGACTCATCAGACCACAGCACACTTTTCCACTTTGCATCTGTCCATTTCAAATGAGCTCAGCCCAGAGAAGGCGGCGGCGTTTCTGGGTGTTGTTGATGTATGGCTTTCGCTTTGCATGGTAGAGTTTTAACTTGCACTTGTAGATGTAGCAACGAACTGTGTTAACTGACAATGGTTTTCTGAAGTGTTCCTGAGCCCATGCGCCAAGATCCTTTACGCCAGAGGTGCCCAAGTTTGGTCCTCGAGATCTACCTTCCTGACACTCTTAGTTGTCTCCATGCTCCAACACACCTGAATCCACTGAAAGGCTCATTAAAAGCCTGATAAGTCTTTCATTGGATTCAGGTGTGTTGGAGCATGGAGACAACTAAGAGTGTCAGGAAGGTAGATCTTGAGGACCGAACTTGGACACCCCTACTTTACACAATGGTGTCGGTTTTTAATACAGTGCCGCCTGAGGGATCGAAGGTCACAGGCATTCAATGTTGGTTTTCAGGCTTGCCGCTTACGTGTAGAAGGTTCTCCAGATTCTCTGAATCCTCTGATTATATAATGGACTGTAGATGATGGAACCCCTAAATTCCTTGCAATTGAACGTTGAGAAATATTGTTCTTAACTGACTTTTTTTCCACACAGTTGTTCACATCTTTGCTTGTGAATGGCTGAGCCTTTTGGGGATGCTCCTTTTATATACTCAATCATGACCCTCACCTGTTTCCAATTAACCTGTTCACCTGTGGAATGTTCCAAATAGGTGTTCTTTGAGCATTTATCTACTGTTCCAGTCTTTGTTGCCACTGTCCCAGCTTTTTTGAAATGTGTTGTTGGCATCCATTTCAAAATGAGCAGATATTTGCAGAAAAACAATCAGTTTGAACATTAAATATCTTGTCTTTGTGGTGTATTCAACTGAATATAGGTTGAAGAGGATTTCATAATCATTGTATTCTGTTTTTATTTACATTTCACACAGTGTCCCAACTTCATTGGAATTGGGGTTGTAGTTCCATCAGATCGTGTAAACGTACCATAATCAAATGAAAACAAGAAGGCCTAGAGAAGCCCCAATGGTCTCACCATCAATTTGAGTGAAGAAAAACAAATTAAAAATGGCTGCCAAGATGATCGCCATTCAGAAAATATTCCAAAATGGTCTCTCCCATAGGTGATTATTTTAAATTTTGGTTTAGTGTTCATCTCCATTTTCCCCCACAGATACAAACCATTTCCATGCCCTGATTCAAGGTCAATTAAGGATCAAGGTCAAAACTAAAGGTCAAGTGAAACAATACGGATCATCCCCAATACCCCTATCTAATCATAACATATTTATATCTGTAGCCATCTGGGAGGAGTTGCATTACAGAGATTTAGTGATGGAATGGCTGAGAGACTGATGCAGCACAATCCTATAGTGCCAGCGGCAACCGATAAACCCACGTGGTAATTTTAGACACGTTTACATTCAGACTTCTGCCACTCTTTTAGCGTTTTAACAAAGTCTGAATAAACCCAATTTGCAGGCAGCAAAAATGAGAAATGGGTATTGCAAAAACAAGTGGTTTTAATGTCCAAAAGTGAATATAAATTCAAACAGGTTAGGTGGTAAAACAGCTCAGAACAAAACAGGATAAGGTGGTGCAAACAAGGAACAAACACAAAAACTAACTACGACAAAGGAATTAACAGGAGTCCAAGTACTTACAAACAGCATGAGCAGACAGTCGTTGCAAAAGAGCGAGCAAGTGAACAGTGAACCAGGTGTTACTTAAATACTGACTCAACTGATGAACCAAAATGGAGGACAAGTGTGTGATGGTGTCAAAGGTCAAGAACCAACCAAAGGGAGAAATTAGCTTAGACATCTAAGGGAAGTGGAAATATAACATAAGATAGCAAAATACACACACACACACACACACGAAGTAACAAAACCAACATGTACTTCCAAATACAAGACAGCAAAACCAACATGGAACTCAAAAAAGTGTACAAGTGCAAACAAACACAGGCCAAACAGACAAATTTAACACACAAAAAGAGGCGTTGAATAATCACACTACAGAAAGAACTGAACCATCGCAAAAATGAAATCCAGGAACCAAGTAGAAAATCAATGTGGAACACAGAACACAAGATAAACCTACTGAAACATACAAAACTGATGAGCACAAAACATAAGGACTTGGTGAACACAAGAAGTGAGAACATAATCACGACTGGCACAGAGGAGTGACCACATAATGAAAAAACAGACTGAACACAGGCATTGACAATGGACACAGTGCCAGGAGGAACCACAGAGACACCTCACAGAACTGAACCCCAACACACTCACCTGTATATGACGGACAGTTATTTACGGTAAACTTTAAAGGAATTGGTAATTGTTGATGTTAAGGGCAATTACATGCCTTGAATTGTTCCTGTGCAACTGTCACTTTCATTTTTGAAAACCTAACCTACTATAACTTCCCATTTTGCATTATTTGGCAAGCAGTAAGATGTACTGTAATTGTTAACAATGTGAAGCTGAGGGTGGACCTTCAGTTTTGTTTACGTTGCAAACATACTTCCACTGAGGTCTTATTCACAGTAACATCAGTCAAGGTCAGTCTGCAGACAAAGCAGTACTGCTGGAATTTTTTGTGCTAGATGTGAAACAAAGCAAGGCTGACAAAAGTAACAAAGGACTTAGAACATGGTGACACTTTAGTCTCCAAATGTTTTTTCTTAATTTATCCCTGCTTACTAATAAACGGGTCAGTCCATATGAACTCAACCACAGTCCAGAATCGCCCACAGTACCAAGTCAGATTTGGCAATAAATAAATAAATAAATTGTGTTGGTGCCTCTACCTGTATAATGAACATGTGCAAAGTTTTACGTGGAAACGTAAGGGTTTCTGAACTATGGGCCTTTGAAAAGGGGTTGATTGCACTATTTCGGACACTCACAAATTGCGTATGTTCCTCGAGTAGCTTCTTTTGGATGCCAATCTATTTCTGAAACAAGCAAAGATATCTGGCTGATATTTGTTTTCCTGGGTAATTTGTGCCCAGGATTTCAGATTCTGTCACTAGGAAACAAACCGTGTCATCTAGTTTCTGAGTTATTGGTCTCAGAATTAGGTTTCGCTACACAAAAAATGAAAAAAATAAAAATAATATACATATATATATTTTTTTTTTTAGGGGGCCAGTGTAGCCTACAGCCATTACAACAGGCTATTGATGCTGGATTCCTTCAAACTGGAGGACAGGACGGTCTGCAGTAGGATACTGACTCTGCAAAGGTCTTAATTTAAAACATATGGGAGTCTAAAAACGGGGGCGCTTTATAATAATAATAAAAAAAAAAAAAAAAAAAAAAAAAAAAAAAAAAAAAAAAGCTTTTGACCAGCAAATTCAGCATGTGGGCAACTACCATGGTCATGAAACTTTTTTCGTATATATTGTACCGATCTTACATCATGTGCTCAATTAAAAAAAACTGCTCTTTTTCTACCTTCATATTCATTTATTTATTTTTAAGTGACCTTTTTCATCCTGTGACCACTATGTCAAACATGGCATGTCCAATATATGTGGCGGCACCAACACAATTTTATTTATTTATTTTTTTTGCCAAATCTGAGTCAGTCACCATGGGACCGCTGGTTAAGTACATATGGAATGACCCAAATGTATTAAGTTTCTGCCATGTGATTGGCTGATTCAATATTTACTTTGACAAACAGACATACCTAAGGAAGTGGATACACACATACATATATTAGTATTGATCTTTTGACTGATCAGTGCTGATCTTGAGATAGTTAAAATATGCCAGATAGTGCTGTTTGATGTCACTGTAGTTATTTATAATATCTAACAGCACATCTGCTTCACTTATTAACTGTTGAATGGCACAGTAGAAGGGTTATTCCATCTCAAGTCACCCAGAGACTCCTAGGGTCACCCTTCAGTTCTGTTCTGTCAGTTTGATATGTATTCCTATTACAAAGTGATGGTGAAATGCCAAATATCAGGTCTGTATCTTGAACCATTTGAAGTTACCGCCTTTTGAAGTTTTTGTGAATTTTTCTCATATCATGAGTTGGTAAACATCTCTTATTTACCTTGTAGATTGATTTTGAGTGATTTATTTATTTTTTTACACTGGTTTACAGAACATAAAGGTGAGTTTGGTATTCCTTGCATTGCGGTTTGCTGACAGCAGTACGTGTCTGTACTTGTTTCTTCACAGCATCATGTGGGGAAATGCAGGTTACAAGAAGTATGAAGTATTGCCAAATTGCACAGCGACCTAATCCCAGCAGACCCAAATGTCTTAAAATAGCTATTTTGCCCTTTTTGTCTATTTTTAAACATAATGGGAATATGGTTATTATGGTTTTGATTTTTGGTGACACAACCAAGGCGTTGCTCGATATTCATGAAGTTACCTAATCCCAAGATATCCAGATCCACCCAAAATAGCCAAAGTGTCATGCTAATGTGTCTATTTATAATTATAAGAAGGAAGCTCAATAACACCACCATATTTGCAGCATATCATCTTGAGATATGTAAGAATATATGGTAAAAATATGAATAAGTCCACACTGGCATCTGGGGTGACAAAAACTGGCATATTGACACTTTTAAAATGTGCATTTTTTCAACAACTAGAAATTTTGTTAAAACAACCTGGTATATCATTTAAATGTTTTATGTTCTATTATATCGCAAACCATCATACAAAAAGTTCTATAGCCATAGCTGGTATATTTCTTTGATTTTGAACTAATCAAAAGATACAAACAACATGGACAATTTTGGGTTTTCTACCTTTTTGAGGCCTTTGTGGAAGGCAGATCATACTAGATACACCAAAACGGCCACAATTTCCCAACTCTACACCAAAACTTAGCCTGACATGAGCAGTTTCAAAGCTGTGAGGCGTATAGGAGCTCATTATTAACATGCAAAGTTGGTAGAAACACTGTTTTCGTGATGTGAAAAATTCCCCCAAATTTCCAAAGGCTGTAACTTCAAACATTTTCAAGATACAGGCCTAATATTGGCATTTCAACCTAACTTTGGAATGTGATTAAAAATAAAATTGAGAATAAAGCTGAGGGTGACCTGGGATTTTTTTTTTTCAAACTGGGTGATTTCAAATGGAATGACTCAAAAGCAGAGCATCCACAGAATCTATAGCAAGTTTCTCAAAGAAAAAGACCTATAGTGCGTGGTTATAGAACATGAAAAAAAGAACACACTGTTGCTGAACCTCAACTTAAGTGCTTCATAAGTGGCCTCAGCCCACTAATATGTGTGTGATGTTAGACTGCAGTGAGCAACTCACTCTGGAACTCTCTGGTCACAGTTGCAAGCTTGCATTGTGTGTATGTGCAGAGACAATGTAGATAAAGGAGCTAACACAATACAGTTGCAAGCATTCACATTTTATTTACTTTTACACTCAATATTTCCACTTTTAATATCCTCAATTGTCCTGAAGACATTAGAAAATCATAAACAATTAACATTAGAAGCCTTTGGACAGTGTCTGCTAAGTAACATATCAAACAAGAATCATGGATTAAACTTTTTTTGTTCTGAATGAATTTAAATTCATAAGATATCTCGCTGCTGACAGGAGATGTTAACAATTTACAAAGTAATTATGCCATGCAAATTAAAAACCTCAACCATTGAGCCACATCATATGAGTTCCAAACTCCTACATTTACATCAAAGATCTCACAAATCTTACATCATCCAGGGTGTATGTGTTTTGGCCTTCAAAGTTGTAACAGGGCCTAGAAGACCAAAAAGCTCTGCACTGACGTTATTAGTAAGACGGGCACTATGCCTGCCTGTCCAAATACTCACGGCAGAATGTCAGCCATTCCAATAGCAACTTCATTTCACCATACGGTTGAAGCACTGCAATTCTTCTTGGTGAATACTACCATAATTGCTTGCATCTATTCTACATCAGTTGTAATAAATGTTTTGTGGTCAAATACCTGACTTTACAAACTCACCAAACCAAAATTATAGTTTTTCATGCCCACTTCATAAGGTGTACTATAATGTGTGATATTTCATTAAAATCTGGATAGCAGTTGTACATACAAAGTCAATATCATGCCAGATGATGCGCTGATTAAACAAACTCCAATTATCTCCTCTTGAAGATGGTAGACCAATAATTTTAAGCTATGCACATCTTTATATGGTGTGCTACAACTGTGTGACGTTTCACCAAAATCCACCTAAAGGCTTAAGAAATGTGCTCACAAGATTTGTGGAAAGACAGACAGATCAAGATTGAGACGTCCCATAGGCCCTGAGGCCCGTTGGTGCCTGTGCTTATCTCCGGATTCTGTAGTGTGAAGTGAATGAGAGTCTACAATTTCCCAGTCTGATGTAGGTTACTTTCCCAGATAAATCTGGCACCCATTTTCCCATGCCTCTGCAGCAAGGTAGCAAAACATAATGTAGGCGTTTTTCTTAACATGTCCTCATCCAACCATTACAGAATCTCTGTTATCATTATGCAAATTTTGTTGACTGTGTGATACAACAGCAATGAAAACGCAGCTGCAGGAAAAGGGCTCACATTATTATAGCAGTGATAAAAGTGACATCTGGAAGATTAAAAATAATAAAACAAACAAAACCTGACAAAGAAATTTGTGGCCGGTGAACCTCAGCCGTGTAATTACTTGAAAACATACATGCTCTGAGATGCACGTTACAGCATATATTGACAAAGTGCATATATTGTCGCCACAATGATATATGCCATGTTCAAGGCACCGGCCACTAATGTTGCCGGTCATAGCGTTCCAAGCGACAATATATATTGACAATCAAGGCACATATTGTCGTTGGTCATCAGAGCAAGAAGTAAAACTTGATAATTGTTTTTTTTTTTCCTCTCTATCTCACACACACACGTGTGCATACTCACTCGTTCTCATTTCGTCCACCAAACATGCAAAAAAAAAAAAATCTGCATTTATTTATTTAATATGCTGCTTAAATTCAGTGGGTGGTGTCGTAGCCCAAAGCCTTTTTTTTTGCGAGACAATTCAAAAATACCAGGGGAAGGATCCTCATTGTACTTGCAGAAATACAAGGTCACATGATTATTTTGACATATTTACAGTCCAAATGGGGATGAACCAGTTTTTTTGTTGACCTAGAGGCTAAAATACTACAGGCAGGTGATCATAATGCTATTATCGGAGGAGACTAACTTGGTAATGGATCCTGTTCTCGATCATAGAATATTGTTCCAATAAGGTTGCCTAGAGCATTATTAGCAGCAAGAAGTTTGGAGAAGTGAGCGTCTTTGGGGTATATAGAGGTGTGAAAAATGTTATAGGCAAAAGGAAGAGTTTACACCTTTTTCTCTGCCACACATTCAACATTCTTCTGAATAGACTTTTTTTTTTTAACTCGATCAAAAGCTTTGACAGCACTGGTTCTTATAAAGGAGAAGGATCCTTGCTAGTGTAAGAACAATCGTCTGATTTCCTTTATTCCATTAGATGCCAAAATTTTGTCCAAAGTACTTGCAAACAGACTGGAGGAGGTAATGACAGACATTTCAGTAATATTACGTGGGCAGTCTCAGATTCTAATTTGCCAGTTGCTGCTGTATCGCTTGACGCTGAAAAGGCATTTGATAGGGTGGTATGGGGATTTTTGTTCAAGACTTTGGAAATTTTTGGTTTTGGAGAAATTTTTATAACGTGGATACACCTGTTGCAGAATGGACCAAAAGCAGCAGTACAAATGGAAAAACTGATACATCTCTTCATATTTTGAGTTGGGAAGATGCACATGCCAGGGTTCACCCCTTAACCTTCTACTGTTTTGTTTGGTGATGGAGCCTCTGGCAGCTGCAATTAGAGGTGATGATAATTTTCCAGGGGCAGTGTATAAGGGCTCTGCCCAAAAATTAATGATTTTCGCGGAATCTATTCTGCTACTGATATCAGAGCCTGTGGTATCAATACCCTCAATAATTACATTCTGGACTCACACCATTCCAAATCCTTATAGAAATTTATTACCAATCTTGAAAAATGTCAGTTACCTATTTTATAAAACACTACCCAATGTAGAGCCCGTGGATCCCCACGGGCAATGTGCTAGTTAAATAATATATTCTGCTTTCCTAGCTTCCCTTCCAAATCTGTAGACAGGCTGCTTAATTTTTAATCAGGCTTGTGAAGAAGAATCACCTGCTAAAAGTAGATTTACAGAGTTGTCCTTCTCAGGAATATATATATAGGACAGAAAGAGCACAAAACAAAAAAGAAAATGAAGCTGGCTTTAAGTGAAAACATAAAATGCTGTTATAAGATTTACTTCAGATACCTGCAGAAATTCAGGAAAGCTGAGCTTTCCATCATGGTCGCAGTCAAGCTCCCTGATCATCTCTCGAACCTTGTATCGAGGCAGGCGAAGGTTGGTTTCATTAAAGAGGTCAAAGAGTTCCTCAAAACAAACAAATCCACTGTTGTCTTGATCTGAAGAAACACAACAAGATTCATAAGATGTGAGAATTTACCTTCAAAATGTGAAACAATCTGCCATCGATCACTTGTCAAGTGATAATAGGTTATTAATCTTTCAGGTTCTAAATATCCAGCAGATGATAACACCTGCAAAGGTAGGGCTGCAACTAATAACATCAATCAATCAATCAATCAATTTTTTTATATAGCGCCAAATCACAACAAACAGTTGCCCCAAGGCGCTTTATATTGTAAGGCAAGGCCATACAATAATTATGTAAAACCCCAACGGTCAAAACGACCCCCTGTGAGCAAGCACTTGGCTACAGTGGGAAGGAAAAACTCCCTTTTAACAGGAAGAAACCTCCAGCAGAACCAGGCTCAGGGAGGGGCAGTCTTCTGCTGGGACTGGTTGGGGCTGAGGTGGTTATAATTCACTGATTATAATTTTTTAAGACTGACGGTAAAAACACCAATCACATTTTAACAGAGACAAATGAGTCATTTATGTCTTCTTTAACACCCACAACACAAAATTTTAATGTGACCAATTACATGGAAATATAAAATGGAACAGTAGAAAAAAAATAAAATAAAAACAGTTGAATCACTGGAATTTTTTTTTTGTTCTTGCTGTAAATTAAGTGATCCATGAATTACAAAAAAATAGGTGTCAATTATTTTTATCAACTGAAAAACTACCCGGATCTACAAACAAATTATTTACACTCTTTGCACTATCATTTTGCTAAAACAGACTAAATAATTCCAAAACTGAAGCCAGTACATTTACATTTCTCTGAAAACACAGAAATGGTACAAAATCTTACCACTTACAGTATATTACAGCAACATGGCTTTCACTCACCAATTCTGCAAAAGGCCTCCTTGACTTCTTCCATCTCTTCGTTTGACATCTTTCCAGTCATTTTTCTGTGATTGACCCAAGGTGGTCAGTCAGAGAAAAGTGGGACTGTAGAGAGAGGGAAAGAAAGAAAGAAGTTATTAATGGGGTCCAGAAACAACACTGAGGAGGATTTATAACTGCAACATCCTGTTATTAAATATAATTCTTCAATCCCCGTTTAAGGAATTACAATAAACTTTGTTTTCATAAAGCAAAGAAACCAGCATCAGCAAGGATGAAGTCAGGTCTTTCATTTATTTCACTGCTGGGTTCTACTATGAAACTCAAATCATTCACTAGTGCCACCCAGTCTACCTCTTCCCCTCAACAAAATAAAGACCATCACTTTAGATTCAAGACTATGACTTATTACTGTGTAAATATTCATTTCACTTGCAGATCAATAAATCCCTAACAGTCGTTTACGATTGTGTAATTATGGGCCCAAAGCAGGCACCGACAGCTGAGGAAGCATGTCAGATCAAGAAGTCAGTGGAGTAAGCCAGACTTTTGGTTATCAAAAGCATCGAAGAACTGGACAAATACCATGGATCATCATAAACTGGACTTTAAGGTACTCATTTTACAACATATAATCATGATGAAGTCTGGAAGAAAAACTCATTCATCCACAACTGGAGATAATGACAACTCAAATGAATGCTGATCATGATTGCAGTGGAACAGAGAACATTTCAATACACAAACCATAATTTGCTGGACTTGGAAAACAACAGACCCGGACAATAATTTCTTCTTCTATATCATAGACAAATGCCATTACTAGCCAGAGGACCAGTACAACCAGATCATTAAATCGGATAGTAAATTGTCAACAATACATTTCGATAGCAGAACCCTGTACGCAAGCTTCAATAATATCAACGAACATTTAAGTCAGTTCACAAAACGATTCAATGTACTTGCCATATCAGGAACATGGATAAATGCTACAAAAGGAGTGAATTTTGAACTGGATGGTATGAATTTAACTGTATTAACAAAAAGAACAAGACTGGAGTCTGACTGTTTGTAGATTAAAAACTTGAATTATAAGGCAGTACACAGTATGATAACTGTGATATATAACTTATTAGAATCCATACCAATTGAAGTCTGTAAAGTAAAAAAACAAGAATGTGATAATTAGCTGTGTATATAGATCACCAGGCTCTAGTATTCATGTATGTAGGAATTGGATTGAAGAAAGGTTTTCAAAAACTACTGTGCCACCCTAATCGATAACATTCACCAATGACTGAGAACAAGACACTGAGCGGGTTATTAAATCAACATCAATGATCACCTATCAGTGTTTACAGTCTATGACAGTAACTACAAGAGGAAAAAAAAAAAATTAAATACCATTGAGTGAGGGCAGTAGAAACAATGAGTGCTCTGAGGAATGACTTGCTAGTACAAACTGCAATACTGTATACAAAGTTGATGTTGATCGTGCATATGAGTCCTTTTTAGAGTGTTCACATCATTGTATGATAAAAACTGTCCATTAAAACAGTACTGTGAATAAAAACAAAATACACTCAGACCATGGATCACAAAGGGACTGCAAAATGCCTGTAAAAACAAAAACACACTCTATAGAGAATTTGTAAAGCAAAGAACTAAAGAGGCTGAACACAAATATAAAAAAATATAAGAATACTAGAGTAGAATTTTAAATAAAAATATTAAAGGAATATGGAATATACTCAATAGTATAAAGATCCAAACAACAAAGTTATCCTGAATATTTTATTGACAATAACATTAAAAATGGCAACGCGGATGATGTAGTTAATAACTTTAAAGAATTCTTTGTGAGTGCTGGATCAAACCTGGCAAAAAAAAAAAAAAAAAAAAAATTGGTGACCCATTGTCAGCTGAGGATTGGAATGATAAGATTATTGACAGGAATCCTGGCTCAATGTTCCTTACAGCAGTGGAAGAAATAATAGATACTGGAAATACATGTAAATACTAGGACTACAAGCAGTCATATACGGCCCTCGTTCTGCACGACCGCCTACCCAGGCCAGCCCCTAGTGACCAGATGTGGGCATGTGTATACAATGGGCAAGCACTCATCACAGTTCAAATTTCAAGCAAATCACACAATGCATGAAGGAGTTATGACATGGTGATGGTTCATCCACTGGGGGGCGCTCAGTGTACAAACAGAGGGGCCAGGTGTGTTCAGTGGCCAACCATCATCACACGTGAAGTTTCAATTCAATCAGGTAATGCATGAAGGAGTTATGACATGTTAATGGGTCATACAGCAGGAGGCGCATCTATGGATTGTAATGAAAGTTAGAAAAAAGGTCAAAGGGGATCTCAGACCCACCGACATATACTGTGACTTATTTCAAACCGGTAAATTTCTAAACAAAATGAAAATAAACGTTGTGCCGTTATATAAAACTGGGGATAGACACCACTTCACAAATTACAGGCCTGTTTCTTTATGTCTACAATTCTCCAAAATTCTAGAAAAACCTTTCAATAAAAGATTAGACAAATTCATAGAAAAACAAACTACTTTCAGATCAAACAGCTCAACTACAATCAATTGAGGAAGTCAAAAGTGCAACAGATAAACAGTATGCAGTGGGAGTATTCATTGATCTTAAAAACGTTTTTGACACTATACAAATAATGAATGTTGGTAGGTGGGACCCCAGAGGCAGCTGACAGGTACCGGCAGGCCAAGCGTGCCGCAGCCCGTGCGGTCGCAGAGGCAAAAACTCAGGTCTGGGAGGAGTTTGGGAAGGCTATGGAGGAGGACTGTCGGTCGGCCTCGAAGAGATTCTGGCAAACCATCCGATGCCTCAGGAGGCAGAAACAGCTCTCCACCAGCACTGTTTACGGTGCGGGTAGGGAGCTGTTGACCATGACTGGAGATGTTGTCGGGCGGTGGTGGCGGCGGAGTACTTCGAGGATCTCCTCAATCCCATCGTCACGTCTTCTGAAGAGGAAGCAGAGACTGGGGACTCAGAGGTGGACTCATCCATTACCCAGGTCGAAGTCACCGAGGTGGTTAGAAAGCTCCTCGGTGGCAAGGCTCCTGGGGTGGATGAAATCCGGCCTGAGTACCTTAAGTCTCTGGATGTTGTGGGACTGTCTTGGCTGACCGCCTCTGCAAACATCGCGTGGCGATCGGGGACAGTGCCTCTGGATTGACAGACCGGGTTGGTGGTCCCTCTGTTTAAGAAGGGGGACCGGAGGGTGTGTTCCAACTATAGGGGGAATCACACTCCTCAGCCTCCCCGGTAAGGTCTATTCCAGAGTACTGGAGAGGAGAATTCGACCGATGGTCGAACCTCGGATTCAGGAGGAGCAGTGTGGTTTTCTTCTGGTCGCTGGCACACTGGACCAGCTCTACACGCTCCATTGGGTGCTCGAGGGTTTCATGGGAGTTCACCCAACCAGTCCACATGTGTTTTGTGGACGGAGAAGGCGTTCGACCGTGGTCCCTCGGCACCCTGTGGGGGAGTGCTCCGGGGTACGGGGTCCGGGGTCCTTTGCTAAGGGCTATCCGGTTCCCTGTACGACCACAGCAGGAGCTTGGTTCGCATTGCCGGTAGTAAGTCATACCTGTTCCAGGCACGTTGGCCTCCGCCAGGGCTGCCCTTTGTCACCGGTTCTGTTCATTATTTTTATGGACAGACTTTCTAGGCGCAGCCAGGGTGTAGAGGGGGTCTGGTTTGGGAACCACAGAATCTCATCTCTGCTGTTTGCGGATGATGTGGTTCTGTTGGCTTCGTCAAATCAGGACCGTCAGCGTGCACTGGGGTGGTTTGCAGCTGAGTGTGAAGCGTCCGGGATGAAAATCAGAACCTCTAAATCCGAGGCCATGGTTCTCAACTGGAAAAAGGTGCTTTGCCCTCTTCAGGTCAGTGAAGTGTCCTTGCCTCAAGTGGAGGAGTTTAAGTATCTCAGGGTCTTGTTCACGAGTGAGGGATGGATGGAGCGTGAGATCGATAGACAGATCGGCGCATTATCTGCAGTGATGCGGTCGCTGTATCGGACCATCGTGGTGAAGAGAAAGCTGAGTAGGGGGGCAAAGCTCTCGATTTTCCGATCGATCTACATTCCGATCCTCACCTATGGTCATGAGATTTGGCTCATGACCGAAAGAACAAGATCGCGAGTACAAGCGGCCAAGATGAGCTTCCTCCGCAGGGTGGCTGGGCGCTCCCTTAGAGATAGGGTGAGGAGCTCGGTCACTCGGGAGGAGCTCAGAGTCGAGCCGCTGCTCCTCCAAGTCGAAAGGAGTCAGTTGAGGTGGTTCGGGCATCTTTTCCGAATGCCCCCTGGATGCCTCGCTGGAGAGGTGTTCCGGGCACGTCCCATTGGGAGGAGGCCCCGGGGAAGACCCAGGACACGCTGGAGGGACGACATCTCTCAGCTGGCCTGGGAACGCCTTGGGGTTCCCCCGGAGGAGCTGGAAGAGGTGTGTGTGGATCGGGAGGTCTGGGCGGCTTTGCTTGAGCTGCTGCCCCCGCGACCCGACTCTGGATAAAGCGGAAGAAAATGGATGGATGGAGTTCAATGGTATGAATATTTCATGGAGGTGAAAGCTGGAATTTCACCTCATGAAATTGGAATTTCACCTCATTTCACCGCAAAGTTCAAGTACCTCTGGGTCTTGCTCACAAGTGAGGGGACAATGGAGCGTGAGATTGGCCGGAGAATCAGCGCAGCAAGGGCAGTGTTGCATTCACTCTACCTTACAGCTGAGGTGGTTTGGGCATCTGGTAAGAATGCCTCCTAGGCGATTCCCTAGGGAGGTGTTCCACGCACGTCCATCTGGGAGGACACCCTGGGGAAGACCCAGGACTAGGTGGAGAGATTATATCTCCACACTGGCCTGGGAACGCCTCGGGATCCCCCAGTCAGAGGTGGTCAATGTGGCACGGGAAAGGGAAGTCTGGGGTCCCCTGCTAGAGCTGTTGCCCCAGTGATCCAATCCCACATAAGCGATTGAAGATGAGAGATATATAAACACTCTGCTTCACTTTAAATGCGCAATACAATCAGCGTGGACCCTTTCTCTTAAAAGGCTTTATTTTACTCAACATGCGGCTTTGTAAACTTGTAGCGTTGCCTGATTAGCTCTAACATTAGTTATTCACATGCTCTATGGTCTTCATCTCTGTTTTTTGTGGGAGCATTACAGCGCCACATACAGACATGGCATATGTACTACAGCATTAAACGAAGCCTTGTGTAATCAAATTATTCGAGTTACTCTTTTTCCGAGCTTCTTTTTCTTACACCCCAACCAGAGCCTTAAGGTCTTCTGACCAACTGTTGTATGGAGGTGCCTAAACCAGATTAAAGACGAGAGGTGACAGAGCCATTGCAGTGGCTCTGGAATAGTCTCGCCTTAATATCATCTGCTACTAGGTTCTGCTATCGAAATGTATTGTTGACAATCTACTATCTGATTTAATGATCATCCCTGACCCTAGAGACTTTTAAATCCTCTAACCTTTTAACATCCTCACATTTTTCAATAAAATGTAGTAGATATCAATATGCTCTACCAAATGGTTGAGTTGACAATTAAATTAAATTTCCTTTTCCCAGGCATTTCCTAAATGAGCGATTACATATCTATTTCACCTTAGTATTTCATTTGTTTTTCCTATTTTCTGCCATCTGCTTCTTTTTTTTTTCCCTCTCTCAATTCGAGGTGCGCTCCAGCCAGAGGTGGGAGTGGTGTTTTCCTCTGCAGGTCTCCCGTCCTGGTCACCAGCATGGACTCCCAAAATGTCCTGTGTATTTGTCTAGTGTGTAAGTAGCATGACCCCAAGAACAGGGTCACCCCCCTTTGAGTCTGGTCTGCTTGAGGTTTCTTCCTCAATATCATCAGGGAGTTTTCTGTCACCTGTGTGCTTGCTCTAGGGGTTGTAAGGTTTGACCTTACTTATGCGATGCACTCTGGAGGCAGCTTTGTTGTGATTTGGCGCCTATGTAAATGAATAAATTATTTCCTACTACTTTTTACTCTTTATTTTACTTGTTTTATTGCCCGTTGTATTTTTACTGTTATTTATAATTTCTTTATTTACAATTGGGTAACTTGTGGCCATTTTTTAATTATGTACAAGCACTTTGGTTGACTGCTGTTGTCTTACAACATGCTTTAGAAATATAGGATGAATTGAGAGGCCTATGGGACATTACAGAAGCAACAGTCACTTCTGGATTGATTGGTACATCAACGTCACCAATGTCTATTTAGCTTGTCATTACTCACCCTTTTTGTGAGTTACAAGATGACAGCAATTTTTTTTTAACCCATCTAGTCATTCATTGCTGTATTTTACAGGGTACCATTTTCTGGACACACAGACATGCTCCTTGGACAGAGGAATTATGCCAATCATTTTTTTACATTTTGACTTTATTCTGTTTTTATCAAGTTTTACAAGAGGCATATTTCTTGAATGTCATAATGCGTAGGTGGTGTTGACTCAAAGACAGCGGCATGTTCAGGTTTCTTTCGTCACACGCGGAGCCACACATGCTCCACCCCTATATCCATTTTAGAAGTTGTTAATTAGCATAAACATGTATGTTGTCCCACTGGTTTAGCAACAGGATTGTAAGCTAACTGACATAAGCGCAACCATTAGTCATTAATGTCTACCATGTATTTTGAGTGTTAGTGTTCACAAGCAAAATCCTTTTGTCATAATTAATGATATCTAAATTTATGCCAAACAAAAAAACAAAAACAGCCTCCACAATCTTACTGGCTACTAGAGCTGAAACAACTAATCAAGTTAACTGATTAAAATCGATTATTAAAATAGTTGTCAACTAATTTAGTCATCAATTAGTTGCTAAATAACTTTGTTTTACAGCAAATGTTTCGTTTCTTCCATATAATCAACCGAGCTTTGCTTTGAATCTTGAACCAGTGAAGGAGTGCTTCGAGCTGCTGCTTCACTGGTTTCATTTGTTTTCGCTTTATCTTAATTTTTCCACACTAAAACCCTAAAGAGCATATGTCTGTGAGGAATATTTACCTTTATGTTAAACTGACCTGTTATGGTCTTCTGTAACAGGTGATAGATGCATTTAATGCTAACACCAATGATAACGCATTAGCATGTCTATGGCGTTTTCAATGTTAAAGTTAGCATTAAGCTACTGGCATTTCAGCATGTTTGTGCATTTGTTTTCTGTATAATAAATGGCTCAGCGTTTGTTGTCGTAAAGAGTCAATGTATTACAAATTATCATATTTATTTATATATTAATAATAATAGCAACAATATAATAGAATAATAACTATAATGCTACAATACATTTTAGAGAAAGAGACATGAGTCACATGTGTCATTGTGAAATGACCACAGTTATACAAGTTATACAGAGAATGTTGCACATATGAGTCAGGCTACAGTTTTGATTTAGGTTTATGGTTAACAGGTTATGCTAATTTCTCATTTGCAGCATCAAAATACCTCTTTTTCACCATATATATTTTTAACATTTATATGTTTCAATGTTTTATGGCAACTCAGCACTTTGATAAAGCAATGCCATTTGAAATAATATTTTTTTGTTCTTTATTATAAACAGTTTATTCTTTATTATTTTATATTTCAATAGCCAAGGGACATTTGACGATTTGTTGATTTTCAAGTATTTTAAGTTTTCAAATAATGTTCTTTTGTTAAATAAAGTGATGGAAGGAGAGAAAAATTGTTTCCCTGGCACATTTTTAAAAAATTCCCCGCTAATCCGATTAATCGAGTCGAAACCCCATCAGATTCATCGATGATCCAAATAATTGTTTTTTTGCAGCCCTACTGGCTAAACCCCAGGGGGCATTTTAATGTTTGTACAACATTGACAACTTCTCTGTCTCTCAGGTAAAGAGACTGGGTGTCATCCTCCACAGTACTCCATCTTTCCAATCCCACATCAGTAACATTGCCCAGACTGCATAATCCCACCAAAGTAACATTAACCACCTCTGCCCCTACCTCATCCCCATAGTTACTTCTCGTCAGGACTACCCAATCCCCTCCTCGATCTGTTTTTACGTCTTATGTATTTTTTTTCCCCATTTCCTTTTATTATACTTGTTTTATTACTGCGTGGTGTCCTTGAGTGTTGAGAAAGGCACCTACAAATAAAATATGTTATTACTGTGTTCAAACAATGTACACACACACACACAAAATAATTTCAAAAGCTGCAGACTATGTCCACAGAGGTGAGATATAAATCTTAAAATCTGGTGTAATTAAAAAATTTATAATAATCCTTCCCATTCTGTAGTGGACTGATCAGGCTTCACTAAGAGGGAGCATGTTCCTTGCTCACCACGACTCAACTGGTATGACAAACATGAGTTCTGAAAACAAGGATGAGGTTTATATGCAGTTAACTGTAAACCACAGAATTTTTCAGACAGAAAAGTGCCCCATTTTCCCTATTTAAACTCCAGATTGCCGGAGATTCACAGCAATCCTTTGCGCTGTCATACTTTCCCCGTCCTTTATTATGAAATAATGGTGAATTTATGTGGAAATGATTGTTGTACAAAATCTGTGTGGAGTGCAGTTTTAAGCAGAATGAGGCAATAATCTGTGAATTATGCTGACGCTCCAAATGACGCATGCGGAGTGAAGGCAGGGCAGACCATTCTGTCGGCGACACCAGCGTTTTAACGCATGCAACTTAACAACTTCAATGGTGAGTTTTAAAGCATTTCAATGGTTCAAATATAATAGCCATGCTTCCATAAAACCTACAGTTCTAGAAACGGTGCTCATTAGATACATTTGTTATTATGTCATTCTGAGAGCAGGTGATACTGTGTGTGTGATTGAGTGATCTGGTATACCTAGTGAAATGAATACACACACACACACACACACACACACACACACACACACACACACATCTATACATACAGACATACACGGGCTTCCACAATGATTATTTTGACAATCGGCTCATCACCGATTATTTTAGCGATTAGCAACTAATCGGATCATACATAAATAGCGGGATGGTCGGGGGCTCTATGGAGCTAAATCAAGGCCAAAAGTTTTGTAATCTGAAAATAAAAAAGATTGAAAAAATAAATTTTGAAACTGAAAATTCAATGTTTGTTCTTGAATTTTATAACCATTTAATTAGTATTATCAAAATAAAAATAAATGTAAGATATATATTTTTCAGTTTAAATAAATTTTTGATTCAGCTCAAATTTTTTTTTTTTTTTTTTATCAAATAATTTATTTTCATTCATATTTCTTTTTTTCACCTTCAGATCTTTTTTCTACTTTCAGATCTTATTTTTTTCAGTTTCAAACTTTTGGCCCCATTCTGGCGTGGGAGGGCGTGGCTTTGATTGAGAGGGGCGTGGAATTGTGAGTGACAGGAGAACAATCAGTCCTCACATGATGTTGCTTTCAGGAAACATGGGTACTTTGATAGATAATGACTTAACACTTTCTCTCCACTTATTGTCTTGATACCTTAAATAAAGTGATGCTAAAGATGTCATTACAAGTAATTCTAGACCACTCTTGCGTTATTTTTGATGTTTAAAAACGGGAAAATATGCAAGATTGTAAAATTTAACACCTATACCTAAAAAACCGATGTGTCCCAAATCCACACAAGACCATGAACGCAGCATCGCCGCAGGTCACTCATTTTACAGGCTGCAGTGAAGTGTTACGAGCTTTCTAAGTGACACACAGAGAGACCTGGTTCAGCAGATCTGAAGGAAGCTTTAATATGGCCACAACCAAGCAGACCACCAGTAAATCCAAATCCAAAGCCACCTGGAAGAACGCTCCGGCTACAGTCGGTGTGAAGAAGCCTCACAGTTACAGGCCCGGCACTTTGGCACTCCGCCGCTACCAGAAATCCACCGAGCTGCTGATCCACAAGCTGCCCTTCCAGCACCTGGTGAGAGAATCGCTCAGGACTTCAACGACCGACCTCCGCTTTCAGAGCTCCGCTGTGTGCTCTGCAGAGGCCGGCGAGGTGACCGCGTCGGCAGCTTATGGATCAGCAGCTCGGTGGATTTCTGGTAGGGGTGGATCTCTCTCAGCGCCTCAGTGCCGGGCCTGTAACGCCCTCCCACGCCAGCACGGGGCCAAAAGTTTGAAACTGATAAAATAAGATCTGAAGGTGAAAAAAAGATCTGAAGGTGAAAAAAAAGTAAATATGAATGAAAAAATTATTTGATCAAAAAAATTACAGAGCTGAATCAAAAATTTATTTAAACTGAAAAATATATATCTTACACCTATTTTTATTTTAATAATACTTTTTAAATTATTATAAAATACCATCGTAGTTCCGACCATAAGCAATGACAACTAGCGATCCTGCGGCATGACCATGACCTGCTGGGCAGCGTTCGGTGTACCGGTTTACACTGGGATGATGGGTGGAACAGAAGGGCACCACCAGGAGCCTGCGGATTAACTTGACTCAACACGGGAAACCTCACGTGGCCCGGACACAGAAAAGATGAAGAGACTGATCGCTCTTTTGCTCCCACTGGCTCTTGTCGGTGTTTATTCTCACCAGTCTTAGTTGGTGAAGCAATTTGTCTGGTTAATTCTGATAACAAACGAGACTCCGGCATGCTAACTAGTTATGCGGTCGGTGTCAGCTTCTTAGAGGGACAGGTGGTGTTCAGTCACACGAGATCAAGCACAAACATGGGTAACTGGACAGTAGTGAAGAAGAAAAGCAGACATGCAAACTCCAGCTGTATGTTTAAGCCTACAGCAAACCAGTGCTTGGGTCCCGTGACCCGTCGACCCGGAAGTGCTATAGGCCTCTCCCAGGCAGCACACTCATAACTGGTGAGATAGCCTATTGATGTTAAGTGTTAGCGGGGGGTTGACCTAGCTCATTAGCTTACCGAGATGACTCTCGCTTCGTCAGAATCAGCCACAATGTGTTTTCCTCTCAGATGCTTCTGCATCGCCATTGTATGGCCATGGAAGGCAGTTCTGCCTTAGCAGATTTTTCATTGCACGTTTTTTCTCTCTTAAAATTTTGGTTCATATGCTCCCGAACTTTTTGAGTTTTGTTGACGGCAAGCCTGATAGTGTTTGGGGATAACTTTCCAGTGACTCACGGCTAACCCTGGTCACCACTATTGCGCATGTGTGTCAAAGACAAAAGGCAGCGGAAGATAAGTAGCAGTTTTGAGAGAAAAACAAAACTTTAAAAACTAAGTATGACAATTAAATTAGTTGCTGACTATTTTGATAGTTGACATAATCGTGACTAGTCGACTAATCGTGGCAGCCCTAATACATAAATAAATTCAATACCACCAGCGACCACTGGAGGAGAGAAATGTTTGACCAAGTGACTCAAAAGACCAACTCACTTGTTAAACACATACCACAAGGGTGAACAAAACATGATTAGATAGTCCAATAAATAATGAGTAATAGCTACTGGTCTACTCCTGAACAGAAACTGAATAAGTTTCCTCCTCCATGAAAGAAGCTGCAATGTTCAGGAAGAGAATCATCTGCAGACATGAGTCAGTTCCTATGATGTTATTCTTACAAACCACACAAAACTATGTCCCTGCAAAATCAAGCGCAAATACAGTCATAAAATGTTTATTCCATTTTAAATATGATGCCAAATTTAAATTCAACAATGAATTTGGCTCTACGTAAAAATGACCAGCTTCACCTATTTAATTACAAAATCTTAAATCCACATACTTCTAAACAACAGTCAAACAGAATGGATGTTTTTCCACAGAGTATTCCTGAATCAGGGTAAACGCCTGACTAAACAATTAGGAAAATAACGATGTGAGCGTTACTATATTTAACTTTTCTCCAATAGGATTTGAAATGTGGCCGCTGAAGTTGGCTGGGCACACTGCCTCATTTGCCAGGACTTGTCACACCCTCGACAGAGGGAGAACGGCTAAGCACACGAAGCAAAGGCACAGATGTCAAAGGACAAATGTGAACCGTATCACTGACGGGACAGAAGAATAAAGGACTTGTTATCACAAACCAAGTAACAAATCCTATGTAAGTCAGTGAAATGAGTCTGGAGTGTCAGGTTTCAAAAGCAGTTGCTGATTTTGACAGCTGCATGCGTGTTTGGCAACCACCAAAAAAAAAAAAGAAAAATCAAAATCCTGCAACTAAACAGCAGGTCAGACTTTTGTCCACAGACTGCGTGCATGTGTGTAATATATATATATGCACACTGGACACATGCTGCATGACCCATATCTGGGTGACGCAATGTTGGCAGCGCTGATTCCGGCTATACTCATATAACTAAAGTCATTAATGCATAAAAGGGTGGAGAGTGGTTGGCTTCGTGTGTGACGAAAGAAAAAGAGGAGAATAAAGGAGGACTTTCTTTCACCAAAACATCAAATCTAGGCTTGCATGCCAGATTTACCTTCTGGCCAGTGCTTACTTTGTAAAGTGGGAGGTTCCCGGAGCACAGGAGGATTGGTGGCTCTGGTGCAGAAAAAAAAGAAGGGGGGGGGGGGGGCCTTGCAAACAACGCTGTGCGCCACACCGAAAATAACGGGCATGTATTGTAGTCTAATACACTAGTAACACCAAAATCCGGATAGAGTACAAATACAGTGGTCCCTCGTGTTATCGGCGGGAGTTACGTTCTAAAAATAACCGCATAAACAAATCCATCACATTTTCTCACTTTCTCTCTTGTGTAAACACTCTTTTTCTTCTGTGCGAGAAGATTATAAACAGACACATGCAGAACACACTGCGCGCTCTTCACCTTCGCTCACATTGGCCTCCGGGGGTACGGATGCGGGAATCGGCAAAGAATCCAAGTCCTCTCTCGGCGTTGGCCACGGAGTCTCTTGCCGGCTAACGGCTCACCAACATCCGGAATCAAAACAGCGAGCGGAGCCTCTGGACCTGTTGCCGAGATGGGGCGCAATTCCGCACAGCAGACAGGAGGGCGTATGAGTGGCCAGTGAGGAGCAATCGTGGGTGATTTTTTTTTTTTATTTTTTTTTATTTTGTTAGTCAAGAAGAGCGTGGCCGGATCACCTGATCCAGTATAGAATAGGTTGGCGTAGCCAACGTCAGAGGTTCCGGAGCGCGCGTCCGAGATTCCAGTAGCGCGCTCCGTGCTTGCTCCCCCTCAAATTAGCCCTGCTTCTGACAAATTCTGAACTTTCAGGTCTTTTCTTAAGAAAATCCTCTGGCTACTTCATGCAAGTTGTATAACTGGTGATACATGTGGCAGTTTCTCTCAATTATGGTGATGAAGCTTGATGTACTGCACGTAGCCTTCACAGACCTTGTACACTTTTGTGGCCTTATATGCATCTGTGTACTAGACTAAATACTGCCTTATTGTTCTGACTGTCACGTCGGGTTATCTAGAAGTTCAGCCTCCTTCAGTGTAGCCCATACAGATCATACGATCTGACTATTCAATCTAATGCGTTCCACACGAGTGGCTTCCAGAGTCCTTATCACACATGCACCAAACATACACATCGTCTATTGGTAAACTAGTAGGTGTAGTCATACTGTTTCCACCAAGAGAGTTGTACTTGCCAAACTAGTTTGTAGATGATAGCACAACAAACAAAGTGTCATATAGAACAGTGGTCCCCAACCTCTTTTGCACCACAGAGCAGTTTATGTCAGGACTGGTCTTTAAGGTGTGGCCGATACATACAACAAAATATAATGAGCCGACCGGCACAAAAACTGGCATTTTGTAAATATATAAGCAAATCCACTGTGTACTCATATGCAACTTTATTAGCAGCGTCCTCAACAAAAGAGCATGAGTAACATGTTCTCTGCTATGGTAACAATTTAAACATGCCTTCAAAATAAGATGCCCCACAAAACAAATATAAAGTGCATGAAAATACAGCTCACCATAACTCTGAATCAGTGGTGAACCCGAGCTTGTTTCTGTGCAAGGAGACATTCCCATCTAGGGCAGTGTTGGGCACAGTTTCTGCTAATCCACTAACTACCGCCTAATTAGCCAAAAGCTAACTTTGTTAGCTAATTAGCTTTACTTGGAAAAATCAGTTGGATCACTTACTTTCGCTAAATTTATTTCTTGTAACTTTTATACCGCTAACACGTTTTTGTGGGCATAGTGAATAAAACTTGACAGTTAAAAACATTTGTAAAGCCTGAAATCATACATTTTAGTTCCTGCCTGTTACATGTTTTGTAGCAGACAGACAGGTATGAGAGGTAGAGCTCAGTCCTCTTCAGCAGAGGAGACCTGACTACTAGATAGAAAGGAAGAGGAAAAAATATATATACACTCAACAAAAATATAAACGCAACACTTTTGGTTTTGCTCCCATTTTGTATGAGATGAACTCAAAGATCTAAAACTTTTTCCACATACACAATATCACCATTTCCCTCAAATACTGTTCACAAACCAGTCTAAATCTGTGATACTTCTCCTTTGCTGAGATAATCCATCCCATCTCACAGGTGTGCCATATCAAGATGCTGATTAGACACCATGATTAGTGCACAGGTGTGCCTTAGACTGTCCACAATAAAAGGCCACTCTGAAAGGTGCAGTTTTGTTTTATTGGGGGGGGGGGGGGGGGATACCAGTCAGTATCTGGTTGTGACCACCATTTGCCTCATGCAGTGCAACACATCTCCTTCGCATAGAGTTGATCAGGTTGTCAATTGTGGCCTGTGGAATGTTGGTCCACTCCTCTTCAATGGCTGTGCGAAGCTGCTGGATATTGGCAGGAACTGGTACACGCTGTCGTATACGCCGGTCCAGAGCATCCCAAACATGCTCAATGGGTGACATGTCCGGTGAGTATGCCGGCCATGCAAGAACTGGGACATTTTCAGCTTCCAAGAATTGTGTACAGATCCTTGCAACATGAGGCCATGCATTATCCTGCTGCAACATGAGGTGATGTTCTTGGATGTATGGCACAACAATGGGCCTCAGGATCTCGTCACGGTATCTCTGTGCATTTAAAATGCCATCAATAAAATGCACCTGTGTTCTTCGTCCATAACAGACGCCTGCCCATACCATAACCCCACCGCCACCATGGGCCACTCGATCCACAATATTGACATCAGAAAACCGCTCACTCACACACGACGCCACACACAGCTGTCTGCCATCTGCCCTGAACAGTGTGAACCGGGATTCATCAGTAAAGAGAACACCTCTCCATCATGCCAAACGCCAGCGAATGTGAGCATTTGCCCACTCGAGTCGATGACGAACTGGAGTCAGGTCTAGACCCCGATGAGGACGACGAGCATGCAGATGAGCTTCCCTGAGACGGTTTCTGACAGTTTGTGCAGAAATTCTTTGGTTATGCAAACCGATTGTTTCAGCAGCTGTCCGAGTGGCTGGTCCTCAGACGATCTTGGAGGTGAACATGCTGGATGTGGAGGTCCTGGGCTGGTGTGGTTACACGTGGTCTGCGGTTGTGAGGCAGTTGGAGTGTACGCCAAATTCTCTGAAACGCCTTTGGAGACGGCTTATGGGAGAGAAATGAACATTCAATACACGAGCAACAGCTCTGGTTGACATTCCTGCTGTCAGCATGCCAATTGCACGCTCCCTCAAATCTTGCGACATTGTGCTGTGTGATAAAACTGCAGCTTTCAGAGTGGCCTTTTATTGTGGGCAGTCTAAGGCACACCTGTGCACTAATCATGGTGTCTAATCAGCATCTTGATATGGCACACCTGTGAGGTGGGATGGATTATCTCAGCAAAGGAGAAGTGCTCACTATCACAGATTTAGACTGGTTTGTGAACAATATTTGAGGGAAATGGTGATATTGTGTATGTGGAAAAAGTTTTAGATCTTTGAGTTCATCTCATACAAAATGGGAGCAAAACCAAAAGTGTTGCGTTTATATTTTTGTTGAGTGTATAATTTATTTTCACAGCCATACAGTCCTGCAGACATGTCGCAGGACAGATGCACAGCAAGGCAGTTTTGATGCACAGCAAGGCAGTTTTCTTAATTTTAAACAAACTAATTCCAAACAAGTTATCAAAATTAACATCACCTCTGTCATTTTTACAAAGTGAAAATATTATCTATATGTTTTAGTTTAAAGTAATGCACTAATTTTGAAAGTTTTAGCATTTATAGACACACGTGCCAAAAGAGTGTGAATACCAATTGCCACACATTTGCTAAGTGCTGAATCACTTAAACAGAATCTTCAGTTTTCAAATTGCCTTTTTTTTGTTTTACAAATAAAAAAAATATGACATTTACAAATACAGATTTTTTTGTAAAAACCAACACACGTTACAGTAACTTGTGTGTTGGTTTTCACACACACACACACACACACAGCAGCCAACCACTGATGATAGGAAACTCATTTTCCCATAATGCCAAAAGGCATTATGGGAAAATGACATGTGCTGACACAAAAGGACTATTTCAATTTTCCTGATCTATAATCATCTAGTGAGTTGAACAGTTCAACTTGAACATCTCCAAGTAGTATTGCCTTGCTGTCGATACCTGTAGATTCGTCAAAATGGAGTGCATACCACGGTGATGTATTAATCATCTCCAACAACTGTGTCTCAATATCCTATGCTATTTCCTCAGTGTGTCGAGTGATGGTGCTAGCCAAGAGGCACCTATGCCATCTTTAATTTCAGTCTCTCCGAGAAGTTCACAGCAAATGTCTTTAGTGGTGGGTAGGATCAATTCTTCACCAATAGTGAATGGCTTCTTAGCCTTAGCAATACAGTTAGCCACCAAGTATGATGCTCTCAGTGCACTCACATTTGTTGATGTGATAGCCTTCAGTAATTGCTTCTGTCCTCCTTGTTCATGCTTTTTTCTTTCAAAATACTCCAACAGTTTGTCTTTTAATGCAGGGTGCATGGTGTCCAAGTAGCAAAGCAGTTTTGAAGGCTTCATTGGCTCACTGGAGAGCCAGTCATCACATATTATGCAGAGTGGGCGTGGTGTGTGGGAATCACCCATCTCGATAAGTCCATATTTTAAGAAGGATTTCTGGTATTGTTTGTTAAATGCAGCCTTCCTTTTCTTGGAAGTCATAGGCTCTTCTTTTGTCTCCTCACTTGGCTTTTTCACCTTCTTAAAGAAACCTTCCAAAAATGTTGTTTTACTCATTTTGCTATCTTGTGGGTTTAAATTTATTGGAAACGCATATCATGGGACTGAGACAAGCATCTTGACATGTGTCAACAGTGAGTCATAGGCAGATGCAATGGAGAGAATTGGGTCATTTTTCAAAATAAAGTCACTCAGACTCGGATAATAAATAAAACAAAAATAACTAAATTTATTCTTTTTGTGCAGCCTGATACCAAATGACCTACAGTCCGGTACCAGTCCTCGGGCCAGGGGTTGGGGACCCATGATATAGAGAACCCTGCTTTTTCAAAATGTATTAGCTGCATAACGCAACAATAAATCTGAAGGGCCAATAAATAGCCCCTGATGATTTATTAGAATAGAGGGACAATTATTCAGGTACATACAGACATTTGAAACTTCCATGATTTGAGCAACAAACAGTAGGTACTAATAGTCTGTGTACTCTGAACTTGTGTGAGGGTTGAGAGCTTACATCCCAAATATCTTGGTTTTGCAATGATTTGGTTTTGAGTAAAAGCACAGAGAAAGCCACAGATAGATCATTTCTATCACTCCCACAACTTTGACCCAAAGGTGTGGGTTTTTAACTTTTTTTCTTCCCTCATCAAAATGCTCCAAGATCATAAACCAGTAATCTGTGTAGGGTTTTCAGTCTGCTAGGTCATGTGATGTCTAGCAGCAGAAAAACAAGAACAACTGGACTTGCATATATACTCAAACATTTCTACACTCACCACAGATACTTTCTTGGGCTGGTCCTAGAACTAGATATTCTCCACCCACAAGTATTTCTTCCAAGACACCATCTTTAACTGCAGAGTCAAAAACAGCACATTAACACTGTTTACAATCAGCTTTGATGGCTTTTTAAAATGGAGGGTTGTTACCAGATGGTCGAGTTAAACCCACACAGCCAACAATTCGTGCCTTCATACACAGTTACATGGTAAATATGAGGGACACAAATGGGCATGCTTCCCAAGCTCATTGCACATACCCAACACAGACTGCAAGCACATGGACAATTTAAACTGTCACTAGCGTGCACAACTGTGAGGCAAACCAGCAACCAGCAGCCGGCCTGTAACACTACTCCCTTATTTCCTTAATCAGGCTATGTGTGGAAAAGGTTTGAATAATCCTGATGACAGATACAGAAGTGATGATGACAAACAGTGTGCACAGTTTGCACAACTCCAACAGCACATACAGCTGCAAGGGTTACACGTTGGACTGCGTTTATGGGTTTATCATAAAAACAAACCAAGATGGATTATACAGCAAATCATCATGGGAACAGTCACATAAAATTGCTACATGAAAGTGAGCAACTAAACCACCTTTGCTTTTTAGAACAAAATAATTTAGGTCAAACAGGCCTGTGCCATATGTAAACATGTTCATGTAGCAACCTCAACACCCATTATGCAAGAATGTAATAAAACAGGTTACTGAGGACCTGCTGAATCACTTGTATTAGCGTCTTTCTACATCACTTTTACTGTGTTATTCCACTAATCCTTTTGGTATCTTCCATTTGCATCAAGTCACATTAAGAGCTGGTGTAGAACAGTCTTTGTCACAAGCTTTTACAAAATTGCCTCAGGCAATAGGAATACTGTGTAAACACAAGCATCTGTGTAAAAGGAGTTTTCTACTTTTTATGTCCAACATTGAGTCTCTTAAAAAGACACACTGGCTGTGTCAGAATTCAGGGGTCTGTACCCTTCAGGTTTCACCCCTTCAGATACAGTGGAGGTCAGACAAACCATTTTGAAATGACATGGCCAGTCTAGCCCAAGGAATGTTGCATCATTACATTTCCTCACCCTTACCTCTTGTCGCTTGGCAATCTTGACAATTGTATGTGACAAGCAATCATAGTGAGCACAACTCATAGTTTAGTCATTTTTCAATACTTATTCATGCTTTACTTACAAATATTACTTATTTACAAAGTGCACATATGGAGCCCAATAATGTCTGTTGTCTTTCTTTTAAACAACTTTATCACCTGCTTTGTCTTGGGGGGGGTTGCGATCAAGCACCAATTCATGGAATTGTGATGACCATGAAGGATGCCACTTGATGTATCCTTCATTTGTGGGGGAAAGAAGGCTGCAAACATCACCTGCTTTACAAGTAGTCTTAGGAATGGGGTAGCCTAGTTGTGCAACATGTGACATCAACAGCTGACCATTATAGCCTTAAGGTGCCCTGACACTTGCACAACCCGCGCACTTACACATGCAGTGTCGTGACAATCCCACCCGCTGTTTTCTCAGCTGGATGCCGTGCTTTGTTCCACTGGCTGCCACGCGCTGTGCACTGGACGGGAATATAAAATAATTATTTTGTAGTGGATTAATCATTTTCTGTCAGAGTTGGCTGTTGAAAATGCCTATAATCGCTTCCGGAATCACAGCAGACCGCTCCAGCTGCAGCTTTTTTGTTTCTCTTGCACGCGCGCAAGCACTTAATGTGGTGGAGAATGCATTTGGAACAGTCTAAAAAGATAATTATTTGTAATGTTTATATTGTAATAGCTTGGTAAAACAGTTGCATGTTCATTCCTTCTTCTGTGCAGCTGTAAAACTATGTTTATGACAGATTCAACATCTCGTTATAATCGTTCAGAAGAGCTGCACTTTGATGCAGTGCACTGACGCAATTACCCGCACTGTTTCAGACTTGTCTGTGCGTTGTTCACATCATTAATGCGTGACGGAAAATTTGAACATTTTAAAATTTTCTTTGCACACGTGCACAAAGCCATGCACAGTTTACGATGGTTTACCTCGTGTTTGAGACGAGTTTACTCTCGTGCATAGCAGAGTGCGTGCAAGCGCACAGATCAACGTCGTGCAAGTGTCAGAAGGCCTTTAGAAGTGTACAGCCACTGAAATGAGACACATCCACTGTGCACCTACAATACTGCATGCAAAATAGCCCATGGCTCTGTATTTAGATTAAAAAACAGCATAAAAATCCAAATGTGCTTTGTAAGCATGATCCTGCTCGTATCACAGCTCTTGACATGGAGTGCTATCCAAATTTCAGCACCGGAGCTGTTAGTCTTTTCCTCACAATCAGTCTGAGAAAGATCTGTGCACTACCATCTTAATGAAACTACACTGTACCATGATTAGCTCCCACCTTGAACACTTTGAAATAAGTCTGTGTGTGTGTACTACTGTGTACGTGACAGTTGAAACTGTGTATTCACCACAAGACCACTGTCCAAATTCAAACAACGCACAAGGACATGTGCGTCTGTTGTGCAATTTATTATTTTTTTAAGCTTTTTGAAATCAAAGCCACAATAAAAACAGCAGCAGAGGGCACGTCGAAGGTTGTCTGGAAGACAAACCAACTGCCCCGACACATACAAAGTTCCTGACACACAGGAGACAAAGGTAAATTAGAGAGTTCATATGACTTTTCCAAGGTCAAATTCAAGCAATTTTCCAGCACTTTCATGATACATTTTCAAGCTTTACTAGTATGTTACAGCTGTGGTAAACTATATATTTATATGAATGCATACATAATCAAAACGATTATTTCAGTTTGAAAGACTTGTTATTATGCTACAGCATCTTCCACAAATTACATACTAGATGGCAATTTGAAATAAGTATGAGACAGCAGGTGCAGCAAAGCCGGGGCAAATGCTGAAAAAAATGTTGAAAATGAGGTGGTAATAATAATAATGACTTGGATTTATAGAACGTCTAATAGTTGTTAAGATAACAAACACGCTTACAAGTTGCATTATTCTTCATTCGTTTGAACATTCATATATTGGTGGTGGTAAGCTACTACTATAGCTACAGCTGCCCTTGGGCAGACTGAAAGAAGCGTGGCTGTCATTCTGCACCTATGGCCCCTCAGAGCTGTCGGTGTGTGTGTGTGCGCGCGCGGAATCAACAGGCTGCAGACTGCGAGGGAGGGGGTGCGTGAGAAAGATTCCTGAATGCAGGCATGACACGTTACAGTCTGAGAACCATCAGTGCGCAGCGAGCGCGGAGCAGAGAGAGGATTTTAACCCGAGTGAACATGTTAAAAAACAAACCCAAAACGTGAAGCTGCTTTTACTTCTCTCTGAACTTTCTCTAAAGGTGTGATTCTGCTGTTACCGTCCTGTTCACACCATGTGCGCATCGTATGCTGAATTTATGAGATCAAGAGATGAAATAAACAGTCAAATAGCTTTAAAAACATATTTAAAAAATGAGAATATATGAATGAACTGAGCCACAAAAAAAAAAAAAAAAAAAACCTGACATGGAGAAGCTGTGGTGATGTTCAGATGCACAGATCACAAAAGCAGGTGAGAACTCTGAACTTTAACAGCTGTTACTTTCCAAAGGTATTTATTTGTTCAATATGGGCTTAATGCAGTGTTTAAGCACAAAACGTGACTCATGAGGAGAAACAATGTCAGAAATGCAAACAGAAACAACAATTCAGAAAAAGTTGGGACTGTATGTAAAATGAAAATAAAAATAAAAATGTTGCACCATTCCCAGTTTCTCCACTCACAAAAGCCAAACGTTCTTCCAGAGTTGTGTAATTATACTACAATAGTAGAATATAAAGAAGGGGGAAAAAAAAAGAGAAAAAAAATAGACAATATATTCATCAATCGCAATTATTTGTCTGACAATTAATCGTCTCCAGAAATTCCTAACAATAAGGTCGCCACAAGGGCCGCCTCACTTATCAGAGGTAATAAATTAAACTCTGACTGCAAGCAGTCATATACGGGGCCTTGTGTCCCCGCCAGTGCCTCCCTGGGTCAGCATGATTTCTGATCAGGGGCCGACCCTCATCACACATGTGAAGTCTATGCAAGTCACACGTGTACCAATTTTCATCTCCCTACTCCAAAAAACCCTATGGGGAGTGTTTTTTGAAAGTTGCAAGGGGTGCTATAGAGGCATTTTGCCGCACCCTCGGGCGACACCCCTATCACCTGTAAAAGGTTGTCATGCTTGACCTCTGTATCAATTTTCCTGATGATGACATGACAAAATTAAAGCCATCAAAAGGAAGAACGTAATTTCATGGCGAAGGATCGATATTCAGCACACTGCTACACGGACGGCATTATTCGTAGCTTCACGGCGATCATCATGTATGTTCACCAAATTGTTCTGCATGTTTTAGAAGTGGAATGAAGTTGATGGGGTTAACTTTGTGACATCAGTACCTGTTAAAGTATAATGTTCCATGGCAAAGGGTCAAAATGGCAGCGCCATAGTGGCCACACCCTTCGTTATAGAAAAAAAAAGCTTTTGATAACTTGTGGAAATAAACACCAAAATGACAAGATAATTAAAAATGGCAGACTTCCTGTTTGGAGTAGACCAAAGGTGTGACATCAGTACCTGTTAAAGTATAAACAGGACATTTCCTGTTACCACCGGGGGGCGCTATGAGTTAGGTGGGAAGTTAATATATGCAGAGGTTCAGGGTGGAGCCCTCATGTCCAGCAACAGTGTGCTCCAAAATGCTCAGTAAAGTTTGACGAACCGTAGCAACCATGCCTTCTGACTGACAGAAATTCTTTTGATAACTTTTGATCAGCATGGGGTCATGATGATGATGTCTACCAAATTTAAAGATGATTGGATGAAATCCCTAGGACAAGTTCATTCAAATGTAAGTAGTGGAAATGGCCAAAAATGGCAACATTTACCTCAAAATCGAAACTTCAAATCAAAATGGCCGCCTTGCTGTCAACATTTCACGATGACGCTAAGGGACTTTTTTGTACGTCCCAACATGATAAATATGTGTACCGAATTTCGTGAGGCTACCACAAAAAAAAAAAAAAACAAAACAAAAAAACAAAAAAAACAACAAAGGGGAGAGCTGTTTTGAAAAATTGTAGGGGGCACCATTTCGCTGCAAGCATGTGTGGGACGCCCAAAATATCAAATTTCAGATCTGGTTGAACGACTTTGCAAAGTTTGGTGAGTTTTTGAGCATGGGAAAGGGGTGAAATTGGGGCTTGAAAAGTGGCAAGAATAATAAATTATAAATAAATAATAATAATCATAATAAACACCGCAATTACAAAAGGATCCTCGTAGGACTTTGTCCTACTCGGGCCCTAAATATTTATCCCTCTCACCATGGAAGTGCTAACATACACTTAACAAAAATATAAACGCAACACTTTTGGTTTTGCTCCTATTTGTATGAGATGAACTCAAAGATCTAAAACTTTTTCCACATACACAATATCACCATTTCCCTCAAATATTGTTCACAAACCAGTCTAAATCTGTGATAGTGAGCACTTCTCCTTTGCTGAGATAATCCATCCCACCTCACAGGTGTGCCATATCAAGATGCTGATTAGACACCATGATTAGTGCACAGGTGTGCCTTAGACTGTCCACAATAAAAGGCCACTCTGAAAGGTGCAGTTCTGTTTTATTGGGGAGGGATACTAGTCAGTATCTGGTGTGACCACCATTTGCCTCATGCAGTGCAACGCATCTCCTTCGCATAGAGTTGATCAGGTTGTCAATTGTGGCCTGTGGAATGTTGGTCCACTCCTCTTCAATGGCTGTGCGAAGTTGCTGGATATTGGCAGGAACTGGTACACGCTGTTATATACGCCGGTTCAGAGCATCCCAAACTTGCTCAATGGGTGACATGTCCGGTGAGTATACCGGCCATGCAAGAACTGGGACATTTTCAGCTTCCAAGAATTGTGTACAGATCCTTGCAACATGGGGCCGTGCATTATCCTGCTGCAACATGAGGTGATGTTCTTGGATGTATGGCACAACAATGGGCCTCAGGATCTCGTCACGGTATCTCTGTGCATTCAAAAATGCATCAATAAAATGCACCTGTGTTCTTCGTCCATAACAGACGCCTGCCCATACCATAACCCCACCGCCACCATGGGCCACTCGATCCACAACACTGACATCAGAAAACCGCTCACTCACACGACGCCACACACGCTGTCTGCCATCTGCCCTGAACAGTGTGAACCGGGATTCATCCGTGAAGAGAACACCTCTCCAACGTGCCAAACGCCAGCGAATGTGAGCATTTGCCCACTCAAGTTGGTTACGACGACGAACTGGAGTCAGGTCGAGACCCCGATGAGGATGACAAGCATGCAAATAAGCTTCCCTGAGACGGTTTCTGACAGTTTTGTGCAGAAACTTCTTGGTTATGCAAACCGATTGTTTCAGCAGCTGTCCGAGTGGCTGGTCTCAGACGATCTTGGAGGTGAACATGCTGGATGTGGAGGTCCTGGGCTGGTGTGGTTACACGTGGTCTGCGGTTGTGAGGCTTGGCTGGATGTACTGCCAAATTCTCTGAAACGCCTTTGGAGACGGCTTATGGTAGAGAAATGAACATTCAATACACGAGCATACAACAGCTCTGGTTGACATTCCTGCTGTCAGCATGCCAATTGCACGCTCGCTCAAATCTTGCGATATCTGTGGCATTGGGCTGTGTGATAAAACTGCAGCTTTCAGAGTGGCCTTTTATTGTGGGCAGTCTAAGGCACACCTGTGCACTAATCATGGTGTCTAATCAGCATCTTGATATGGCACACCTGTGAGGTGGGATGGATTATCTCAGCAAAGGAGAAGTGCTCACTATCACAGATTTAGACTGGTTTGTGAACAATATTTGCAGGAAATGGTGATATTGTGTATGTGGAAAAAGTTTTAGATCTTTGAGTTCATCTCATACAAAATGGGAGCAAAACCAAAAGTGTTGCGTTTATATTTTTGTTGAGTGTATTTTCCAACTCAGTTTTCTGACACTAGTAACAGCTTTTAGAAGATTCAGTTAACATAACTACTGTAGCTTCTACTACAATCTTCTAGCCCTAAAACACAACATTCAACAAGTTAATATGTGGCCTTTTTCTTACGCTGTCAGTCGTATGGCCACACAGTTTAAACTGTTTTCCAGCAGCCACAGTAAAAGTCAAAATTGTGATACCACATGTAGTAGCTGTGTTGCTGCATGAAAGAGCAAGGGGGAGAGAGAAAAAAATCTGGTAAACAAGTTAATATAACCCCATGCAGGTATTGCAAAGCAACGTCTGATACAGACTGCTTCAGTTCAACGCTGGCAAAACAACAGAAAATAAGGAGGGAGCACGAGCACGCACACACGCCATAGTTTGTGGAAGAAGGGGTGACTCCAAAAGTTCTATGCACGCCTTTTATTCAGTAAATTTTCCCTACAGACTCTTTCCCAGCACACGCAATAAGACACTCATTTATTTTTATGCGCGCGCGCACACACACACACACACCACTAGCGTGAACCGTAGTTTAATAATCTCCTTGTTTGTTGTACACGTTTCTAAAATAATAAAGAAGAAATAAGCTTTGCTTCAGCCCACACCCTTTCGGACTCACTAGTTTTGTCTGTGTTTGTTTGTGGAATTGTTCATTTTTTTCTATTTGAATATTTTGTGTGCCGAATAAAAAACTTTGTCACTAAGATACTGATTATAAGTGTGGTCTGGGTCTAGTTGTTAAAAAAACATAACGTTGCGTCTTTAAATTTATCAACTTATTGCCGAGTTAATACGTGTAGAAATTAATTTCTCACAAAAAAATCAGTTATTTAGTTACGAATTATAGAGGACAATTAACTTTCAATATTTCTACGAGGTGTCTAACGACGCAGGACGGAAGGACTATAGCTAGCTAATGCTAAGCTAGTTTAAGACGGGAAACTCTTCCTGCTTCAACGCCTCTAGGCGCAGAACACAGGGAATAAAAATGTTAACACTCGCACAATTTACTTAACACAAGTGAGACACGTTATAGGGTTAACTTGTAGTTAATCCATAAACTGCGCTACTCACTGCCGGTGTGCCAGAAATTCCACAGAGTGTCCAGTGTGGAGTTCTGCCTCCTCCACGTAGGGACAAAAGTAACAGCAGAAGGAATGTGGAACACGCCCACCTGGTGACGTCACAATCGACTGGTTGGAAATTTGATGTGTGGATTTCTGTTTCCTACAGCTGTTCATTTTTGGCATAGTCATTTGGCGAGTTTGCGTTAAAGTTGGAGAGAGAGAGAGAGAGAGAGAGAGAGAGAGAGAGAGAGAGAAATTTGTCCCAAAATTTAATTCAACTATTTTTTTATTAGTAAAGATCGTTTTGTGGTTTATTTTCTGAGGATTTATTTAATTTATTTTAATAATGGCAGCATGGTGGGTGGTTAGTGGTTAGCACTGTTGCCTCACAGCAAGAATGTCATGGGATCGATTCCCACCTGTGGAGTTTGCATGTTCTCTCCGTGTTTCCGTGGGTTCCCTCTGGGTGCTTCGGTTTACTCCCACATTTAAAGAGATGCAGGTTAGGTGAATTGGAAACTTTATAATTGCCCAGGTCTCAATCTTAATGGGACTAACCAGGTTAAAAAAAATAAAATAAAATTTGGGGTTGTGAATATATTAAATTATTTTGGATTGAGTTGTGCCCGTTTATGGTTAATAAGACCAATATAGTCTTCAAGATCTGTTTTTGTGTTCTATGTGTGTTCTATTTGCATTTGTCAGTTATGGAAATGCTTATTACAACCATTTCTTTAAATTATGAATCTTTTAATAATCTACAGCAAATTTCATATCCACAAATGTAAACACGGCAATCAGAATCCCAATTTTAAATTCTTTCTAGCATACTTCTACAACTTTACACTTTGAAAAATGCACAAAATGCAAAAGCCATCAACAAACCATTAACGTTTGTAAACAATTTAATTTATTACCATAAAGATTTTGCAGTCAATCTGTTTATTTTAACATAATCCATTGTTGTTGTTTTTCCTTTAATTTGTGTTTGTGTAATACGAGTGAAGTGCTCTGCAAGGGTGCGAAGCTCACTCTATGATCAACAAAGGCACAAATAGGAAATGGCACAAAAAAATCTGCCCAGTAGGGATAAAGCCACAAACCAGACAACACTGTCGTAAAAACCCATAAAAAGCCAGACAAACTGATGGTAGACGAAGCCGTAAACCGGAAATGACATGGTGAGATGCTGAAGAGCTTCGCTTGTTCATGTCTGTGACATATACATATTTCGAGCACAGCCCCGCCTGGCGGCGTGAAGCTCGCTCTATGGTAAATGAAGGCACAAACTAAAAATGGCACAAAAAAATCTTCCCAGTGGCGAAAAAGCCACAAACCGGACAATATTGTCGTAAAAACCCGTAAAAAGCCACAAACCGATGGCACAAGGGAAGCACCCGAAATTGCACATTGCACACAAAAAAATCTGCCCAGTGGCGAAAAAGCCACAAACCGGACAATATTGTCATAAAAAGCCGTAAAAAGCCACAAACTGATGGAAGACGAGCTCATTCATGTCGGCAACATATACATATTATGAGCGACATGCTGCGCAGCAGCGCAAAGCTCGCTCATGGTACACTGTGGCCCAAACAGGAAGTGCCAAATTTTGAATCCACAGTGAAACAAGAAATGTCAAATGTCAAACACTTCCTTGATCGACACACCGGGATTGACAGATGAGACCCCATGGAATCTCATGGGAACTCAGTGTCAAGTTCACATTGAAACAGGAAGTGCCAAATTTTGAGTCAACAGTGAAACAGGAAATGTCAAATGTTGAACACTTCCTGGCATGGGTGGAGCTAGAGCAGAGGCCGTGGTTGCACTGGACTCCCCTGAAATCTGATTGGACACAGATGATTGACATGTTATGCCACCACACGTCTGGTTGAAAAGAGCTGCATTTTTAAATCAGTGAGTCACATTGACTGCTAGGTTCCTCCTGTCCGGTAGTGGGTGCTGTGTACCACAAAAAGTTCTAATCCACCTTAGTAGAAGAAGAAAAATGTTTGCCTCAGATTTGAACTGAACACATCGTTTGAACCATGGACTTCTAATGACACCAGACGTATATTGGTGAGTACACGACCGTATTTTATGCCAGAAATGAGGTCCACGTTGTTAAAAGCAGCATTTCTTCTTTAATTCGGGGGGTTTTATATGTATACACATGTTTAAGCTAACAGCAGCTGATTCATGCTCTGTTGACTAATTAGTGCAGCAGATAACTGAAACAATTCTTCAAATGGTGATACAAGCATCAAATTCAGCACAAATACACCTTAGACTTTACACTTTTGTAAAAAACGACTGGCCATTTGAATTTTCAATACGCAGCCAGGTAGTGGTCAGTTGAAGAATTACACAATTTAAAAATGCTCCAATCAAATGGAAAACTACACCACATTACTTGTCTGATCATAAAGATTCCAAAAAGGTATAGTTTGGGCTATCTATGACTGAATGTTATGGAGTAAAAACAGCAAGAATGGTGACAAAGGTCAATTTCAGTTTGTAAAGGGGTCAAAAGTTAAAGTGGCTCCAATTTTGGTAAAAAGTGATGTAAATTATTGGTTGAGATAATAGGATTAATAAATGGAATAGATTTGACAGTGCTGAATGCTTGGTCTCGAAAATAAAGGTCAGACAAGGTCAATGTCTATTGGATTCTATGACATGTGATATGTTACCCTGTAACATGAACTAAGCATGACACATGATGCAAACTGTTACTTTTTAAACCCGAGCTGCCCCCATAACCCGATCCCGGAAAAGTGGTTGAAGATGAGATTTATATATATAGTGATGTGTCGGACGCGGTCGGAGCACCGACCCAGCGTTTGACAGGACCCAGCATAAAATAAGCAGAGCACGGTTCAAAGGATAACACATTTTAATGAAAGTGAGTGAAGTGATAAACAACTAAAAAGTCCGCGGTCTGGTGAGGTGAAAACACGGCGCGCTCTCAGCAGTGCAAACGGTCTGGAGCCACAGCAGTTCGGATGCAGGGACCCCGCCGACACCCCCCAGGTGGCCGCGACAAACCGAGTCTGTGAAGAAAGAAAATATGAGGTGAGTCCAACACTCTCCACCCAGAGAGACACAGCTCAAAGGTGCACACAATCAGCAAACACTTCCTGGCTTAAATATACGAGGTCTGTCCAAAAAGTATCAGACCTTTTTATTTTTTTCAAAAACCTTATGGATTTGAATCATGTGTGCTTGCATGAGCCAACCTTGAACCTTCGTGTGCATGTGTGAGTTTTTTCATGCCTGTCGGTTGCGTCATTCGCCTGTGAGCAGGCTATGAGTGAGCACTGGTCCTCCCCCCTCGTTGGATTTTCATTTCGAGGAAAATGTCTGAACGATTGGAGCAGCGCTGAATCAAATTTTTCCAGAAACTGTGAGAGACAGCCAGGTGGAAACCATTCGGAAGATTCAAACGGCTTTCAGTGGCTTTTCAGTCGAGTGAGTATCCGAGGAATTGTGTAAGAGCTGGACATGTCACAACATGTCCTGTGAGACTTCCAACTTCCGCACGTCTTTCATTACAAAATCTCCTGTAACAATGGAATGTGCCGAAAAAGTGCTGATGTCCACCTCTTCTGCAATTTCTCTGGTAGTCAGACGACGTCCCGGATCAACACAGTGTTCACTTTGGAAATGATCTGGTCGTTTCAGCATGTCGATGGCCGATCGGAGCACGGCGCACCCTCTGCCATTGTGCGCCTTCTTTAAACCGGTTGTAACACTCCTTAATCTGTGTGATGCCCATAGGATCGTCACCGAAAGCCGCCTGAATCTTCCGAATGGTTTCCACCTGGCTGTCTCACAGTTTCTAGAAAAATTTGATGCAGCAAAGCTCCAAATCGTTCCACCTCGCAATGAAAATCCAACGAGAGGGGAGGACCAGTGCACACACAAAGCCTGCTCACAGGCAAATGATGCAACCGACGGGCGTGAAAAAAAAAATCACGCATGCGCATGAAGGTTCAAGGTTGGCCCATGCAAGCACACATGATTCAAATCCATATGGTTTTTGAAAAAAATAAAAAGGTCTAATACTTTTTGGACAGACCTCGTATATCAGCTTCTCACCCTGCAGGCATGGAACAACTCAGTTCAAATCTCCACTGCAGCAGAAGCTGATTAGACAATTAGCATAACATGACAGCTCAATACAACAAGGTGTGAGGGACACCAAATCTACTGTCATTACTTCATAACCACCAAAACCAAATTACCTCAGGAAGTGTGCTGAAGAGCGTGAGACCTCACCCAGTCCTCCTTCACAGACTGTGGTGTCAAACCTGGAACCAGAAAATAAAGAGCAGAAACAGAACTCACCACATGGCTGAAGTATAAAGGGAAATACAACCAATGACTACAGCGAAAGGCAGAGTGCAAAAACAGTTAGAAAATAAAAAGCAAAGACTAAACTAGAACTCACAAGTGGCAACAGTAGAATTAACAGATGAAAACAAAAAAACAAACAAGTGATTCAACTAACGATTACATAATGAAAACAAACGCAGGCTGGACAAAAACTAGAACAGAACTGATGATGACCAAAGTATAAAAGTAATACAATAGTGATACCAAATGGCAAACAGGACTACTGACTAACTACAAATAAATAAGGAACAGAAAATAAAACCAGAGGCTATGGAATACAGATAATGCAAAATGACTACACAACAGAGAATAATGATAACAGAGAAGGCAATCAAAAACTAAAGGAACATAACCAGATGATAAAACACTGAAGATAAAAGATAAACTGAAACCACAAACGGAAAATCAGATACAGAAGCAGGGAAAAGGCGACCAAACTGAAACCAGCACCCTTTGTTGGGAAGTGTAAGTACACGGACCCACAACAGGGGGCGCAAATGAACGGACAATGAATAGGTCAAATAACAACACTTTACTGTTGCGAACGTGCACAACAAACAACAGATCAGAGGTCAAATTACAAGGTGTCGTGTGGGCAGGCTCGAAGATAGGAGACGCCTGTCCAAAGCAGAACCGGAACCACATGATTTCCTCCGCCACCAGACCCCGGGAAACTGGAGCCGCCGAGTCCCGAACTCCCAGGTGGCCACTGCCTCCGTGTGTCGGACCTGGTACTGCTGGCGAGGAACAAAAACACAATTAACGTGGGTGCGTCTGCACCCAGCAATCTGCACGGCAGGGAAGCTACCTCCACCTCTCGTTGGAGAAAAAGTCTGTTATCACTCACAAAAAGGGCTTTCTATCAAGCAGTCAGGCTGAGGATATTACCTTTCAGGTAGAACGATATCTCGGCAAAGAGGTGGAGATGACGTCTTGCTGATATACCGATGCAGATCAGATGAGTGGTGACAGCTGTCACAGGTGATGAGTGTCAGCTGTCACCCCCGGCTGCTCCTGTGAGGGCGGCAGCGCCCTCTGGTGCCTGGAGCCACGCACTCCAGGCAGGGTGCCCTCTGGTGGTGGTGGGCCAGCAGTACCTCCTCTTCAGCGGCCCACACAACAGGACCCCCCCCCCCTCAACGGGCGCCTCCTGGCGCCCGACCAGGCTTGTCCGGGGGGCGGCGGTAGAAATCGGCCAGGAGGGCCGGGTCCAGGATGAAGCTCCTCTGCACCCAGGAGCGTTCTTCAGGTCCGTACCCCTCCCAGTCCACCAAATACTGGAAGCCCCGGCCCATCCTACGGACATCCAAAAGCCGGCGCACAGTCCAAGCTGGCCTCGCCATCGATGATCTGGGCAGGAGGCGGTGCCGGACCCGGAGTACAGAGGGATGAGGTGTGATGTGGTTTGATTCGGGACACGTGAATACAGGATGGATCCGCAGTGAGGCCGGCAGCTGAAGCCTCACTGCGGCTGGACTGATGACCTTCTGGATTTTGAAGGGACCGATGTAACGGTCCTGTAACTTGGGGGAGTCCACTTTGAGGGGGATGTCCTTTGTCGACAACCACACCTCCTGCCCTGGCCGATACGCAGGGGCCGGGGGCCGCCGACGGTCTGCATGGGCCTTTGACCTCATCCGGGCCCTCAGGAAGGCAGAACGGGCGGCACGCCACACCCGACGGCACTTCCGTAGGTGGGCCTGGACCGAGGGCACACCGACCTCTCCCTCAACCACTGGAAACAAAGGCGGTTGGTACCCCAGACATACCTCGAAAGGGGAGAGGCCGGTGGCTGACGACACCTGGCTGTTATGGGCATACTCGATCCAGGCCAGATGGGTACTCCAGGCCGCCGGGCGCGCGGCTGTCACGCAACGCAGGGGCCTGCTCCATCTCTGATTGGCCCGTTCTGCTTGCCCGTTGGTCTGGGGATGGTACCCGGATGAGAGACCTCACCGTGGCCCCCAGTTCCCGGCAGAAGCTCCTCCAGACGTGCGAGGAGAACTGGGGACCGCGATCTGAGACCATGTCTGTTGGGATCCCATGCAGCCGGACGACGTGGTGAACCAGGAGGTCCGCTGTCTCCTGGGCCGTCGGGAGCTTCGGGAGGGCCACGAAGTGGGCCGCCTTGGAGAATCGGTCCACTATCGTGAAGATGGTGGTGTTGCCCTGGGACGGCGGAGACCCGTGACAAAATCCAGGCTGATGTGGGACCAGGGGCGATGGGGGCACGGGCAGCGGCTGGAGCAGACCCGAAGCCCTACGATGGTCAGCCTTGCCCCTGGCGCAGGTGGTGCAGGCCTGGATATAATCTGGACGTCGGCCTCTAGGGACGCCCACCAGAAGCGCTGCCGGACAACTGCCACGGTTCTTCGCACCCCTGGATGACAGAGAGAGCTTAGAGCCGTGACAGAAGTCCAGGACTGCAGCCCTAGCTTCTGGTGGACGTAAAGTCTGTTCTTCGGCCCAGTTCCGGGGTCCGGGCTTCGTGCCAGGGCCTCCGGACGGTTTCTCTCTACGTCCCAGGTGAGGGTGGCCACGATAGTGGACTCCGGGATGATGGGTTCCGGTGGATCCACAACCCGTTTTGACTTCGTCTTCATGTACCGGGACAAGGCATCCGATCTCTGGTTCTTGGTCCCGGGACGGTAGGTGATCCGGAAGTCAAAACGGCCGAAGAACAGTGACCAGCGGGCTTGCCTGGGATTCAGCCGCTTGGCGGTCCTGATATACTCCAGGTTCCGGTGGTCAGTGAAAACCGTGAATGGCACGGACGTTCCCTCCAACAGATGTCTCCACTCTTCTAGAGCCTCTTTCACTGCAATGAGTTCTCGATTGCCGACATCATAGTTCCGTTCGGCCGGGGTCAACCTGCGGGAAAATAGGCACACGGGTGAAGGACCTTATCGGTCTTCCCGCTCTGGGAAAGCACAGCTCCTATCCCTGAGTCCGAGGCGTCCACTTCAACCACTAACTGGCGACTAGGATCGGGCTGCACCAGAACGGGTGCAGACGAGAAGCGCCGTTTCAACTCCTTGAACGCGGCATCGCAACGATCCGACCAGGTGAAGGGAACTTTTGGTGAGGTCAGGGCTGTCAGGGGGCTAAACTACTTGACTGTAGCCCTTAATGAACCTCCGTAGAAATTAGCGAAGCCGAGGAACTGTTGCAGCTTCCTACGGCTAGTGGGTTGGGCCAGTTTCTCACCGCCGCACCTTGGCCGGATCAGGAGCGACGGAGTTGGGGGAGATGATAAACCCCAGGAAGGACAAAGAGGTGCGGTGGAACTCACACTTCTCGCCCTTCACAAACAGCTGGTTCTCCAACAACCGCTGCAGGACCTGACGTACATGCCGGACATGAGTCTCAGGATCCGGAGAAAAGATGAGTATATCGTCTAGATATACGAAGACGAATCGGTGCAGGAAATCCTGCAAGACATCATTAACTAATGCTTGGAACGTCGCGGGGGGCGTTTTGTGAGGCCGAACGGCATGACCAGGTACTCAAAGTGACCTAATGGGGTGTTGAATGCCGTCTTCCATTCGTCTCCCTTCCGGATCCGAACCAGGTGATACGCATTTCTAAGATCCAGTTTAGTAAAGATTTTTGGCTCCATGCAGGGGGGTGAACACGGAATCTAATAATGGCAACGGGTATCGGTTGCGAACCGTAATCTCATTCAGCCCCCTGTAATCAATACATGGACGAAGTCCGCCATCTTTCTTGCCCACAAAAAAGAAACCTGCCCCCATCGGGGAGGTGGAGTTCCGGATCAGCCCGGCAGCTAATGAGTCCCGGATGTAGGTCTCCATTGATTCGCGCTCAGGTCGTGAGAGGTTGTACAGCCTGCTGGACGGGAACTCAGCGCCTGGAACCAAATCAATGGCACAATCGTACGGACGGTGCGGGGGAAGGGTGAGTGCCAGATCCTTGCTGAAGACGTCAGCAAGATCGTGGTACTCAACCGGCACTGCCGTCAGATTGGGCGGGACTTTGACCTCCTCCTTAGCCTGGGAACCGGGAGGAACCGAGGATCCTAAACACACCCGATGGCAGGTTTCACTCCACTGAACCACCACCCCAGACGGCCAATCGATCCGGGGATTGTGCTTTAACCTCCATGGGATGCCCAAAATCACGCGGGAGGTGGCAGGAGTTACAAAAAACTCAATCTCCTCCCGGTGGTTTCCAGACACCACCAGAGTTACTGGTGGTGTCTTGTGTGTGAGTAAAGGAAGGAGGGTGCCATCTAGTGCCCGCACCTGCAATGGCGTAGGAAGCGCCACCAGAGGGAGCCCTACCTCCTTTGCCCATCTGCTGTCTAGCAGATTCCCTTCTGACCCCGTGTCCACCAGTGCTCGGGCTTGAAGGGTTAAATCCCCGCTCAGGATTGTGACTGGGAGTCGTGTGGCAATTTGTGTGTGTCTCACTTGAATGTCTTGACCCCCCCCTTAGCCCAGTCTCTAAGGGCGAGTGTTGACGTTTTGGCCTTTTGGGGCAGTCTCTCTGTGTGTGCTCTGTTGAGCTGCAGAGAAAACACTCTCCACGGATCAGCCTTCCCATTTTGGCCCTGTGCGTCTCCATAACAACGCCAACAGGGGGAGCTGTTGCCCCACAAAGCGCTGCGGCTGTGGAGCGTGGGGAGGGCGGCCCCTTTTCGAACCCGGAAGGGAGAGGGGCGGCGCGTATCAGGTCACGTCCTTCGCCTCGCTCCCGACGGCGTTCCTCTAACCGATTGTCTAATCGTATAACGAGATCAATAAGCCCGTCTAAATCCCACGGTTCGTCCTTGGCCACCAGGAGCTCCTTCAGGACCAACGACAGTCCGTTTACGAAGGCGGCACGGAGGGCAGTGTTATTCCAGCCGGACCTCGCAGCCGCGATGCGGAAGTCGACTGCATAAGCAGCTGCGCTCCGGCGCCCCTGTCTCATTGACAGCAGCACGGCTGAAGCGGTCTCTCCTCTATTTGGGTGATCGAACACTGTTCTGAACTCCCTCACAAACCCATCATATGTCAGAAGGAGCCGTGAATTTTGCTCCCAAAGCGCTGTAGCCCAAGCGCGTGCCTTGCCGCGAAGCAGATTAATTACATAAGCTATCTTGCTAGAATCAGTCGCGTACATGACAGGACGTTGTGCGAAGACGAGCGAACACTGCATAAGGAAGTCCGCGCACGTCTCCACACAACCTCCGTACGGCTCTGGAGGGCTTATGTATGCTTCCGGGGAAGGTGGGAGGGGTCGTTGAACGACCAGTGGAACGTCACTGTTACGCACAGGGTCGACAGGAGGGAGAGCCGCAGCAGCGCCCTGAGGGCGCGCCTCCACCTGCGCGGCGAGAGCCTCCACCCTGCGGTTAAGGAGGACGTTCTGCTCGGTCATTAAATCCAACCGAGCCGTGAAAACGGTGAGGATCCGCTGCAACTCACCGATCATTCCTCCTGCGGGCGCCTGTGCACCCTGTTCTTCCATTGGCCGTTCAACAGCCGGTTGACGCCCCTCGGGATCCATGACGTTGGCCGAGATATCCTGTTGGGAAAGTGTAAGTACACGGACCCACAACAGGGGGCGCAAATGAACGGACAATGGAATAGGTCAAATAACAACACTTTACTGTTACGAACGTGCACAACAAACACAACAGATTACACAACAGATCAGAGGTCAAATTACAAGGTGTCGTGTGGGCAGGCTCGAAGATAGGAGACGCCTGTCCAAAGCAGAACCGGAACCACATGATTTCCTCCGCCACCAGACCCCGGGAATACTGGAGCCGCCAAGTCCCGAACTCCCAGGTGGCCACTGCCTCCGCGTGTCGGACCTGGTACTGCTGGCGAAGAACAAAAACACAATTAAACGTGGGTGCGTCTGCACCCAGCAATCTGCACGGCAGGGAAGCTACCTCCACCTCTCGTTGGAGAAAAAGTCTGTTATCACTCACAAAAAGGGCTTTCTATCAAGCAGTCAGGCTGAGGATATTACCTTTCAGGTAGAACGATATCTCGGCAAAGAGGTGGAGATGACGTCTTGCTGATATACCGATGCAGATCAGATGAGTCAGCTGTCACCCCGGCTGCTCCTGTGAGGCGGCAGCGCCCTCTGGTGCCTGGAGCCCGCACTCCAGGCAGGGTGCCCTCTGGTGGTGGTGGGCCAGCAGTACCTCCTCTTCAGCGGCCCACACAACACCCTTAATGGATCAAATCCTGAAACAGTGGCCTCCATCATCTGTAAATGGAAGAAGTTTAGATCCACCAGGACTCTTCCTAGAGCTGGCCACCCGTCTAAACGAGAACCCGATGGTCGCTCTGTCAGAGCTCCAGCATTCCTCAGTGGAGAGCCCCCCAGAGGGACAACCATCTCTGCAGAAATCCACCAATCAGGCCTGTATGGTAGAGTGGCCAGATGGAAGCCACTCCTTAGTAAAAGGCACATGGCAGCCCACCTTGAGTTTGTCAAAAGGCACCTGAAGGATGCTCGGACCATGAGAAACAACATTCTCTGGTCTGATGAGACAAAGATTGAACTCTTTGGTGTGAATGTCAGGTGTCATGTTTGGAGGAACCAGGCACCATCCCTACAGTGAGCATGGTGGGTGGCAGCATGGTGGCAAGAACTGGGAGACTAGTCAGGATTGAGGGAAAGAGGAATGCAGCAATGTACAGAGACATCCTGGATGAAAACCTGCTCCAGAATGCTCTGGACATCAGACTGGGGCAACGGTTCATCTTTCAGCAGGACAATGACCCTAAACACAATGCCAAGATATCAAAGGAGTGGCTTCAGGACAACTCTGTGAATGTCCTCGAGTGGCCCAGCCAGAGCCCAGACCAGAATCTGATTGAACATCTCTGGAGTGATCTGAAAATGGCTGTGCACCCCATCCAACCTGATGGAGCTTGAGAGGTGCCTCAAAGAGGAATGGAGAAAACTGTCCAAAGATAAGTGCACCAAGCTTGTGGCATCATATATAAGGTGTCTCAAAAAATGTACAAAAATAATTTGACAGCACAGTAATCAGACATCAGATATCAGACATTTTCTGCATGACCATGTGGCCAAAGCATGTAATTTTTTCTCCCCAGTGCACAGTTTTTGGTTCAGTCTTTCCTTTTTCATGTTTTAAGCTTTTATCTTTTACATCCCATGATCAATGTAACCTCCTCGTCTGAAGTTTCCTAAGAAACAAATCATCTGTCTCGTTTTCCGGAAAACTACCTTGCAAATTCAAGTCTCCTTGCCATTTGCTGGGGAGTTACCTCGTACTGAGACTGAATTTTGCATGGAATGAGATGCAAGTCAGCTCGATGCATTGCACAGAAGTAGACAATTTTTGTTCTGTATTGAAATAGGGTCAGCTGCGGCATTTTTCCTGGACTTTAATGTCTTCCAGAACAAACTTTAGGGTTCCTGAAATGAGAAAAACACCATTATTTCCCAGTAAAACCATTTCCTGGTATTCATATTTCAGAGTACTTTTGGGTGCATTTTTGAGATACCCTATGTAATTGCTGCCAAAGGTGCATCAACAAAGTATTGAATGAAGGGTGTGAATACTTAAGTACATGTGATTTCTTAGTTTTTTATTTTTAATAAATTAGCAAAAACTTAAAAAAATAAAGAAAACTAAATGAATTAATAATCTAGAAGCACTCAGAGAGTGCAAACCTCTGCCGAAGCCATGGGGTCACTGACGCCATAACATCTACACGCCGTGGAATCATTGAACCTAAAAAAGTCTAACAATGATGTTTGCTCAGTAGTAAAAAAAAAAGTTTCATCTGCTGTGACTGGATAACATGTATCCTTAGCGCTTGGCATCACAGTTTATTGCAACTCTCTTTCTCTAAAATTGTATATAATAATCATTAGATTATTAATATATAAACAAAAATAAATTTAAGAAATATTACAATTTGAAAACAAATGCACCCGAACGTGATGACAGCTGCAACTGCTTAATGCTAACTTTTAACATTGAAACTGCCATAGACATGCTAACGTGTTAGCATTGGGATCCGGATCGGGATCGGGATCACCACTAAAATTTAATCACTTGTTCCTCTTGTCATTTCCAACCACTCCACAAAATTTCATCAAAATCCGTTCAAATCTTTTTGAGTTATCCTGCTGACAGACAGACAAACAGACACAACCGAAAACATCACCTCCTTGGCGGAGGTAATAAAATCTTTTTTCATGTTGTCATTATCTGGTGTTGTGAATAGAAGTTTGAAGGAAAATTATTTACTCCATTTTGAAATAAGGTTGTAACATAACAAAATGTGGAAAAAGTGAAGTGCTCTGACTACTTTCTGGACACACTGTGTGTGTGTGCGTGTGCGTGTGTGTGTTGTTCTTTCGGCTGTTCCCGTTAGGGGTCACCACAGCAGATCAGTCTTTTCCATCTCACCCTGTCCTCTGTATCTTCCTCTGTCACACCAACCACCTGCATGTCCTCCCTCAGCACATCCATAAACCTCCTCTTTGGCCTCCCTCTTCTCCCAATGTCTGGTGGCTCCATCCTCAGCAACCTTCTCCCTATATATCCTGCGTCCCTCCTGTGCACATGTCCAAACCATCTCAAGCTTACCTCTCTGACTTTGTCTCAAAACTGTCCTATCAGAGCTGTCCCCCTGATATGTTCAGTCCTAATCCTGTCCATCCTCCTCACTCCCAAAGAGAATCACAACATCTTCAGCTCTACCACTTCCAGGTTGCAAGGGCACAATTTAGAACTAGAAATTTGGGGGAGGGGGGGACAAAGTGCGAGGTCCTCAGGGCTGAAGTCCATAGGCTGGGGGTCTGGGGGCCGCTTTGTCTACAGAATAGTTGAAGAATGTCACAGGAGGCAATATTTTGTCACTATCTGAGGATAATACAAAACTTCCAAAAGTCCTCGATTGACATGAAAATAAATGAGAGGCAGAGAAATATTAATTTAAAATTATCCTGGATCGAGGGAAGAGTAATGCATTAACGTAAAAAAAAAGGTTTCCCTGTTTTTCAGAATTAATAAAATCTTTATCTCGTTAATTAAAAAAGCATGAATTCAAAAACAAGAATGTTTTCCTGAATGTCTGTTTTTATGAATTTACGATTCTCTGAAGTTCTATTTTTTCAGGATTAACGAGATGCAGTTTAAAAAACACAGCAGTTCAGAAAAATAGATGAATATGTTTCCGCATGGATCTGTATCTTGCTGTAAACAACACTGCCGCAAGACTTACTTCTCAAAAAAAAAAAAAAAATCGTTCATGTATCTTTGAAATATATTTCTAAACACACTGATGAAAATATAAACTTTCACAAAAAGTAATAATAAATATTTTATTTCAAACTCAAAAGTGGGTCCAAAAAACATTCTATATGTATATATAGGCCCAGGATAACAATGACCACCACCTGGCCAACAAGGTGTCGGCAGAAATTGGGCTACCGCTGGGTGAACAAGAAGATGAGGAGAACATGTCCACAGACAGCATGTGAAGAGGAAAACTAGAAGGGTGGAAGTGAGAGTCAGGATTTGGAATATTGGCAGTATGACTGGAAAAGGGAGAGAGCTGGCTAATATGATGAGAAAGGCAGACATATTGTGTGTGCAAGAAATCAAGTGGAAGGGAAGTAAGAGCAAGAAAATAGGCAGTGGGTTCAAGTTGTTGTACCATGGTGTGGATAGGAAGAGAAATGGTGTTGGGGTCATTTTAAAGGAAGAGTTATGTTAAGAGTGTGGTGGACGTTTGGCGAGTGTCTGACAGTGATGAGTGTGAAGTTGGAAATTGAAGGTGTGATGATGAATATCATCAGTGCATATGCCCCACAGGTAGGTTATGAGACAAAGAAGATGGAGAGTGAACCCAGTGAACCCAGCATGAAAGAATAGTGATAGGAGGAGACTTCATTGGGCATGTTGGCAAAGGGAAAAAGGTGACACTCAAGTAATGGGTAGATATGATATCAAGGGCAAGAATGTGGAAGGGCAGATGGTAGCTAATTTTGAAAAAAGATAGAAATGGCTGTGGTGAACTACTTTAGGAAACGGGAGGAGCACAGGGCAGCATATAAGAGTGGATGAAAGTGCACACAGGTGTACTATATTCTTTGTAGGAGATGCAAGCTAAAACAAATTTGAGACTGTAAGGTAGTGGCAGGAGAGAGTGTAGCTAGACAGCACAGGATGGTGGCTTGCAGGTTGACTTTAGAGGTGAAGAGAAGGAAGAGAGTCAGAGCTCAACAAAGGGTCCGATGGTGGAATCTGAAGGAGGAAGACTGTTGAGTGAAATTCAATGAGCAGGTGAGACAGGCAGTGGATGGACAACTGGAAAAGTACTGCAAATGTGGTGAGGGAGACAGCTAGAAAGGTACTGGGTGTGATATCTGGACAGTGAAAAGAAGACAAGGAGACTTGGTGGTGGAATGAAGATGTTCAGGAAAGAATACAACAAAAAGGTTGATGAAAAAGAATTGGGATAGTTGGAAAGATGAAGAACGTAGACAGGCGTATAAGGAGATGTGGCATAAGGCAAAAAGAGAAGTGGCAAAAGCTAAGGAAAAGGCACATAGCAAGCTATACAAGAAGTTGAACAACAAGGAAGGAGAAAAGGACTTGCACCAGTTAGCCAGACAAAGGGACAGAGCTGGAAAGGATGTGCAGCAGGTTAGGGTGGTAAAAGATGCAGATGGTAATGTGCTGACAAGTGAGGAGAGTGTGTTGAGAAGGTGGAGAATATTTTGAGGAGCTCTTGAATGAAAAAAATGAGAGAGAGAGAAAAGGCTGGATGATATGGATAGAGTAAATCAGGAAGTGCAAGAGACTAGTAAGGATGAAGTGAGGGCAGCTATGAAGAGTATGAAGAATGGAAAGGTAGTTGGTTCAGATAACATTCTAGTGGAAACATGGAAATGTTTAGTAGAGATGACAGTGGAGTTTAAATAGATTGTTTACTAAAATCTTCGAAAGTGAGAGGATGCATGAGGAGTGGAGACAAAGTGTGCTGGTTAATATTTTTAAGAACAAGGGTGATGTGCAGAGCTGGAGTATCTACAGAGGCATTAAGCTGATCATCCACAGCATGAGAAAGTGCAAAGATGCAATGTTTGGTCTGAGAGTACTGATGGAAAAGTATAAAGAAGGTCAGAAGAAGTTACATGGACTATGATGTTTGTAGACAACACTGTGATCTGTTGTGAGATTAAAGAGCAAGTTGAGTCTAGCCTGGAAATGTAGAGATATACTCTGGAGAGCAGGGGAATGAAAGTGAGTAGGAGCAAGACTGAGTACATGTGTGCAAATGAGAGGGAGCACAGTGGAATAGTGTGGTTACAAGTGGTAGAAGTAGCTGATGAGTTTAAATACTTGGGGTCAACTGTCCAAAGTAATAAGTGTGGTAGAGAGGTGAAGAAGAGAGTGCAGGCAGGGTGGAGTGTGTGGAGAATGGTGGTAGGAGTGATTTATGGCTGAAGACTATCTGCAAGAGTAAAGGGGAAAGACTACAAGACAGTAGTGAGACCAGCTTTACAGTTTAAAGTAAAGTAAAGGACAGTGGCACCAACAAAAAGACAGGAGACAAGCTGGCATGAGCGCAATTTGGTGGGGGATAGGGGGACATGTCCCCCCACCTTTTCAACCAGGGGGGACAGAATATGGTATGTCCACCCCACCTTCTGACATACGAGTATATGTGTGTACTTGAAACATGCCATGTCAGTCTTATGTGCAAAACCATGTCAGAATAGTATCTTTGTTTCTGCACGTTTGTATTTTTAGCAGCATTGACTTTTTTACAACACCTGTTTCTTGTTTGTCACATTCAGAATTTTCTGGGACTGCATTTACCCAGATTTGAAACCAAAATAGTTGCCTCTAGGGACTAGTGTCTACACATAAGTATCAATGGACCATGTGCTAATTTATGAAATTCTGAAAGTTAGAAAAGGAAATCAGAAAAGCTATCTGGGACCTCAGAAAGCCCATCTGCAATTATTGCTTGATCTCCAAAATCAGTCTATGCAAGCGAAATTATGTTCAATATGAGTGTTGTCATTAGTGCCTCTTCGAAAATTAAATTCATGATAAGTAATTTATCCTAAACTTATGATCTGTTGTTTTTTCAAACTTATGCAAAAACAAATCTTGAGAAAAAAATACAGTATGCGATAGTTAATAATTACTAATAGCCTGTTCTTTCATATTTATGAATACATTTTACCTCATTGCCGTTGTTTTTTTTTTTTTTTTATAAAAACTCAACCTATCATTCTTTTTGAGTTCTACACATGTGGTGATACCTTATTTACTCCAGGATGTTAATAAAATGAATGCTGGCTATTCTCAGAATAAAGTACTTATATACACAGTTTCAAATTGCATAAGTCAAATGGTGTCCACTTTATGGTCTTCTCAAAACATTAAAATTGCTGTTCTGTATGCTCAAAATGCATCTGAGCTTATCTAGAAACCGTTGGCTTTTGGGGGCCTGCCCCCAGAAGCCAACGGTGTAGACATGCTCCGAGGCACTAGGTGGCAGTAGTGCATTAATGTTGGCTATGAAACGCTGTAAACAACAGTGGGGAGAAGGAAAAGAAAGAGAGACACTTTGCTTCGTTGGTTTTGTTTTTATTTTGTCACGGATTGAATGCCACATTTTATCCTGTTACACTGGTGCCATGAGCCGATAAGGTTTTGAATGACTTCGGTTGTTCAGTGGCTTATCAAAATGTCTACGGTGATGTTAAGGTAAAAAAATTTGCAGACCGAATTGTTGACGAAAATGCGTGTCGCTAGCTGAAGCTGTTTTAGATTAACGTACAGCTAACGGTCGTTCTTCCAGCTAACGGTTTAGTTCTAATTTGTGTCGTATTCCGTTCACGACTTTCTGAACCTTACATCAGACAATATTTTTTTAAATTATTTTTCTTGACGCTATTATATACATTTTCACACAGGTTGTTCTGTACCTCCTGTGGATTATTCGAGTACTGCAGGAAGTAAAAGGCCTTCCTTTCTAAATTCAAAATGGCTGGCACTGCTGTAAAATGCAAGTCACCAATTCTCCTCAACTTGAGGAAAGTAAGTTAATGAGTGTTACATTAATTCTGCTGCTTATACATATTTTTACGTCATAATATACTACCAAAATTTGGTGGTCCTTTATTTTTATATATATATATATATATATATACACACACACACACACACTTCCATAATTGTGCGAAGCTGTGACCCTGAAGCCGAAGTCTTGCTCAAATTGCCACATGATTTATGCATTTGAGAAAAATTTAATATTAAGCCTTTTCCTGCTCCTAGCCCTGACCACATACATTCAAGAGAAAGTAATTAGCAAAGTTGCCATGCAACAAAAAACATTGTCTTTAGAGCTTTGTTTCAAAACCACAAGTGCAGTCAATTATTCAGGTGTGAAACATTTTCAGCCTGTCCTGCCTACTGCATGGAATGTGTACAGTCATATCCATAAATATTGGACAGTGACATTATGCTATGGGTCGCAGCAACATCGCTTTCGGTTTGCTTCCATGTCAAGTGCCTCACTGACGTGAAAACACAGCTGGTGCCTTGGTATACCACAGAGATCTAGTATATATTTGCAAGTGTTATTTGCTGTTGAATTGAAACAGTGGCACAGTGTAAGAAAAAAGCTTCAAATTAAGCTGCGTTACATAAACCCCGGTCGCACAGCACTAACGAAGGACATCGAAGCCAAAACGAAACAAGAAATCTGGACTTACATTGAGTTTTGGAGACATTGTTTAACCATTGTCCAGCTTCGTTTCTGTAGCTGGCGCTTTGTCAGAATTTTCAAACTTGAAAAATGTGAATGAATCCTGATGGCAACCTCAATTCATCCGTATTCTGTTTTGCTTTCTGTCTTAACAGTTCCTTATTGTTTGCGTAGTTCCCGTACTGTCAGCGTTCCATTTGATTGTCGTCCAACTTCGTCCAACCTCCAGCCTCTCTTTCTTGCTCTCTCTCCAGCCTGTCAACGTCTCTGGCTGCGACGTGCGTGTATGCAGACATGTTGTCAAGACAACACAGCTGAAGGTGGCTGTGGATGGACACAACAGACTCACTGCAGAAATGATCATACGCTGATGCTTCGTTTTGATTTTGTTTAAAGTGCCATGGTTGCTGTTCGTTTAGTTTTTGTTTTGCTAGTTTCGGTTTCGTTTCAGTCTTTTATGCGCTCTGCACTCGCAGGCTTTTTGGTGATGGGAGAAGTCCAGGGTCATTTGTCCACTTTTTCTCGACAATTTGTGAATTTTTTTCAGCTAATGCCGTGTGACCAGGCCTTTAAACAGCCCACCTGCTGTGACTGTTTTCACGCCAGCCGGCATTGTGCCTGGATGTGTGACCGACAGAATTGGCTTGTTAGCACAATTGTTCTGAAATGGAGAGGCCTAGGCTCACCAAACTTACATGGAAGGTATACCAGGTTGAGACCTAGGTGAAGTTGCAAATTGAATGACCTTGAAATCAGGGTCACAGGCCAAATTGTAGATTTTTAAATTTCATTTTTTAAATGCCCTTGCATTATGTAAGGTCAGTGAATTAATGTTTTGATGTATAAAAGCACCTTATCCAAGGTTCTAGTCAACATATTTGCCTTGCTCAAACCACAGGAATTCTGTCACCTGTGGATTTCACTGCCGTGTATTTTTATAATATTGTCTCTGTACCCTTGATGCTATATTGAGTCTTGCTTTTAGTACACGCTTGCCTCTATGACTTAATGTATTGAAACTTGAAATAGCCTGCATCCACAGTGTGCTTAAATGGGTTTTACTGGGGCTTAAAACTAATGGCCCAGTCACACGGCACACGACGATTCCTCAACGAACAGAAAAAAGTAAAAAATCCACAATTCATTAAGAAAAGGTGGACGAAAGAGCTTTATCACCGAACAGCCTGTGAAGCAAGAGCGCAAAAGGGAAGAAAGAGGAACTAAACAAAACCGAAGCTTTAAACAAAACGCACCTGGAGCCACAGCTGGAGCAGTGTGTGTCTGCATCTCTGAGATCCAGGACTCAGCGCTGGGACAGAGCTCATAGCGCTTGAGTCCTGGAGAAACTGCAAACAGAAACTGTGGAGATCTGTGCACACGTCGGTGGACCCACCTGTTCTGATTCCTCGTCCAGAACAAAAGAGGGATCTTCTAATAATAATAATAATAATAATTTATTAATTTATATAGCGCCAAATCACGAGTAATCGCCTCAAGGTGCTTCACAAACATTTAAAAGCAGAATAAATAAGATTAAAACACAAAAAAAATTTAACCATAAAAGGTAAAAGAAGTAAAATAAATAAAACGAATAAAAAAAGGCACACAATCATATAAAATAGTAATGATAAAACAGGGAGAACAGATGTGTCTTCAACCTGGCTTTAAAAGTCTCCACAGAGTTCGACTGTCGTATTAGCGCAGGCAGATCATTCCACAGAGCTGGGGCGTGGTGATAAAAAGCTCTGTAACCCGCTGATCTTTTCTTCACCCTCGGGACACACAATAGTCCTGCACCCTGTGAACGCAGAGCCCTTGCCGGCACATAGGACTCAACCAGGCCGGCCAGATAGGGGGGCGCCAGTCCGTGAACCATTTTATAGGCCAATAGTAACACCTTAAAATCCGATCTCAAGGAGACCGGAAGCCAGTGAAGGGATTCCAGAACAGGCATAATATGATCAAACCTTCTGCTTCGTGTCAGAAGTGTGGCAGCAGCATTTTGAACCAGTTGAAGACCCCTGATGCTGGACTGTGGTAAACCAGAAAACAAAGCATTACAGCATGAATCAGAGTCTCAGCATCAGCCATAGACAGGATGGGACAAATCTTTGCTATATTTCTTAGATGAAAGAAAGCAGTCCTCGTAGTGTCCCTAATGTGGAGGTCAAAGGACAACGTAGGATCAAAAATTACCCCACGTTGTCAGTATGATGTATAACACATGAACCTAGGCTAAACGCTAGCTGATCAAATTGATGCCGATGTCTTGCTGAACCAAGAACCATAATTTCAGTCTTATCAGAGTCTTCTCCTTCATAATCAGAGCTCTCACTGTCTGACGTCACGCTGTGTGCTTCGTCTTGCTCCAATTTAAAAACAAAACAAAAACAACAAAAAAAACTCTGGTGTGCCGTGGTCACTGCTGTATCACTGTATTACGTTACTTATATATATATATATAGCTTAGTAAGTATCCCTGTAATTTCCGACGGTACATGAACGCAGCAGCTGCAGCGCTCACAAACCAGCTTCTGCACTGTGTGAAACGTCGGTCGAACGAAGTCAAACTAACGGAGCTTTCACAGTGGCGTATTCGTAGAGCTGCTCATTACAGCTTATCATCTACGCTGTAATGAGCAGCTCTTCGCCCACTTCACGAGGAGTTTTTTCTCAATACGCAGCAGTATGTTGAGGGCTACGTGCGTAGGATGGAAGAAATTAAACATGTTTAATTTTCTTCGGCGTACAGCACAGCATGGAGCCTTCACGTGAGTACACGCGCCACTTCACATCTCCCTGTTGTTCTTCTGGAGCTATAAATGCTGCAAGATCGTTGCTTCACTTTATCATACAGGACTCATTATATGAAGACTGTTTCACTGTGTCGCATCGTTTCAGAAAATCTCTCTCTCTCTCTCTCTCTCTCTCTCTCTCTCTCTCTCTCTCTCTCTCTCTCTCTCTCTCTCTCTCTCTCCTCTCTCTCTCTCTCTCTCTCTCTCTCTCTCTCTCTCTGTGTGTCTAATCAGAGCTGTGACTCTTTAAAATAAATATGCACTCGCTGCATGTCGGTGCGCTCATCAAATGCCCTGATCAATCAGTCTGATCAAAGCTGAAAAGAGCTGTGACTCTAAAATAAACTCGCACTCGCTGCATAAAAATAAATAATAATAATAACTAGGACTGCAAGCAGTCATATACGGGCCCTCGTTCCGCGCGACCGCCTACCCAGGCCAGTGGGTGCCCTTGTGACCACATGTGGGCATGTGCATACCTGGGCAGCCACTCATCACACAGTGCATGAAGGAGTTATGACATGTTGATGGTTCATCCACTAGGGGGCAGTCAGTGTACAAACAGAGGGGTCTGGTGTGTTCAGGGGCCAACCGTGATCACACGTGAAGTTTCAAGTCAATCAGGCAAAGCATGAAGGAGTTATCATGACTTGTTCCACGGCAAGGGGTCAAAATGGTGGCGCCATAGCGGCCACAACTTTCAACATAGAGACAAGCTTTCGATAACTTTTGGTCAGTATCATCTGTGGATGCTGTGAAAGAAATTTGAAGTGCATTGGACAAAATCCCTAGAAGGAGTTCGTTCAAATACAATGTGTGGAAATCATTGCAAAATGACAAGAAAATTCAAAATGGCCAACTTCTTGTTTGGAGTAGACCAATGGTGCAAGAGACTTTTTTGTACGTCTATGCAAGTCACACATGTGTACCAATTTTCATCTCCCTACTCCAAAAAACTCCTATGGGGAGGGGTTTTTGAAAGTTTCAAGGGGGCGCTATTGAGGCATTTTGCCCCACCCATGGGCTACGCCTCTATGAATTGTAAGAGGTTGTCGTGCTTGACCTGTGTATCAGTTTTTCATGATGATACAACAAAATTAAAGCCGTCAAAAGGACTCGTAACTTCACGGTGATCATTGCCTATGTTCAACAACTTGTTCTGCATGTTTTAGAAGTGGAAGGAAGTTGATGGTGTTAACTATGTGACATCAGTACCTGTTTAAGTATAATGTTCCATGGCGAAGGGTCAAAATGGCGGCACCATAGCGGCCACACCCTTTGACATAGAGAAAAGCTTTCGATAACTTTTGATCAGTATCGTCTCTGGATGATCTGGAATAAATTTGAAGTGCATTGGACAAAATCCCTAGGAGGATTTCGTTCAAATACAACATGTGGAAATCACCCCAAAATGACAAGAAAATTCAAAATGGCCAACTTCCTGTTTGGAGTAGACCCATGGTGCATGAGACTTTTTTGTACGTCTATGCAAGTCACACATGTATACCAATTTTCATCTCCCTACTCCAAAAAAACCCATATGGGGAGGGTTTTTTGAAAGTTTCAAGGGGGCGCTATTGAGGCATTTTGCCCCGCCCATTGGGAGGTTGTCGTGCTTGACCTGTGTATCAGTTTTTCATGATGATATAACAAAATTAAAGCCGTCAAAAGGACGAACGTAATTTCATGGTGAAGGGGCGATATTCGGCACGCTGCCACACAGACGTCGTTACTCGTAACTTCACGGTGATCATTGCCTATGTTCAACAACTTGTTCTGCATGTTTTAGAAGTGGAATGAAGTTGATTGGGTTAAGTATGTGACATCAGGACCTCTTAAAGTAAAAATAGGACATTTCCCGCCACCACTGGGGGGCGCTATGGCCGAGGTGGGAACTTAATATATGTAGACATTCAGGGCAGAGCCCTCATCATGTCCAGGAAGTTTGAAGGATCTACGATGAAGTATGTGGGCGTGACAGCCGTTCAAAGTGAAACAGTGTGCTCAGAAAAGCTTGCCAAAGTTTGACGACCCCTAGCAGCCACGCCTTTTGACCTAATTAGAATCGTTTGATAACTTTTGATCACCATTGTGTTATGATGATGTTGACCAAATTTGAAGACGATCGGATGAAATCCCTAGGACGAGTTTGTTCAAATGTAAGTAGTGGAAATGGCCAAAAATGGCAAAAAATTAGCTCAAAATCGAAACTTAAAATGAAAATGGCCGACTTCCTGTCGACATTTCACCATGACGGTAAGAGACTTTTTTTGTGCATCCCGGCATGGTAAATATGTGTACCGAATTTTGTGAGGCTACAACGAAAAAAACCCAATGCGGAGGGGTTTTTGATCATTTCTAGGGGGTGCTATTTTGCGATTTCGCTGCGACCTTGTGTGTGACCGCCAAAATATCGAATTTCGGATCTGGTCGGATGACTTTGGAAAGTTTGATGAGTTTTTCAGCATGTGAAAGGGCCGAATTTTCGATTTCAAAAGTGGCAAGAATAATAATAAATAACTAGGACTGCAAGCAGTCATATACGGGCCCTCGTTCCGCGCGACCGCCTACCCAGGCCAGTGGGTGCCCCTGTGACCACATGTGGGCATGTGCATACAAGGACAACCACTCATCACACAGTTAAAATTTTAAACAAATCACACAATGCATCAAGGAGTTATGACATGTTGATGGTTCATCCACTCAGGGGGTCCTCGTAGGACTTTTTCCTACTCGGGCCCTAATGATAATAATAATAATAAACAGCGCAATTACAATAGGGTCCTCGTAGGACGTTGTCTTACTCGGGCCCTAATACTAATAAACAGCACAATTAGAATAGGGTCCTCGTAGGACTTTTTTCTACTCGGGGGTCCTCGTAGGACTTTTTCCTACTCGGGCCCTAATAATAATAATAATAATAATAATAAACAGCGCAATTACAATAGGGTCCTCGTAGGATGTTGTCCTACTCGGGCCCTAATAATAATAAACAGCGCAATTACAATAGGGTCCTCATAGGACTTTTTCCTACTCGGGCCCTAATAATAATGTTAAATGACTCTGTTTTTGAGCCGCACCACACCATGCAGTAGAGAACACAGCGCACTTCCACCGAGGCAGAAAATAGCACTGAAACTGGTGTGGCATGGTACACGCGACTGTGTGTACATATTAAAACACGAACACATGCAGCTGCAAGTATGAACGAACACTGTTAAAGGCTGAGTATGCGCGGATTTCGGGCGTATTTAAATGACACACAATGCTGCAATGAGCAGCTCTACGAATACGCCACTGTGAAAGCCCCATACATGCTAATGTTACAAAAACTAAGCAAATGATTAAAAATGTCAAGAACGACAGCAAAACGAAACACAGATTGAGGTTTTCGTTGCACTTCGTTCAGATTTTTTGGCAGTTTAAAAATCCTGAAGAAGCGACCTCTGCAGGAACAAAGCTGAGCGAAGGTTAAACGATGCCAATGAAAGTCAACGAAAGTCCACATTTCAGGCTACGTGCTCGTTTGTGGTCGGAGGACACCACACACTGCGATATCGGGGCAAGACAATCCAACATGTTGAATATCCCTGATTTGTGATCGGAGTGCTCCTGACGTCCTTCTGAGCAGATCAGAGTGCTCGTAACGCACCACACATGGCAAGAATATTTGATAAGATTATCTTTAATATCATCACAGTTTTCGGGGCGTCCTTAATATTGTCCGAAGGGGAAAATCGGGTCCGATACTGGTCTAATTATCTTGCCGTGTGAACCAGGCATTGGCTGGCATCAGTTCGCTTTGGATTTTCAAATGGCCATTACCAACAGATTCAAACTAAAATCTGATGCTTGCATTTACGTGATTTTCCCATTATCCATTCCACTAGTAAGTGTATGGTGTCTTATGTCGAAGACGATGTATGAGTAACCCTGGACACATTAACAGAGAGTCCTTTCTTGAAAGTGTAAACAAATCCTGGAGTGATGAGCTTGATTGCAGGTGATGCTGCTGTATAGTTAAAATGTTATGGTGTCGCTGGCATTGGCCTTTTTGCCATTTTGTCAGTGAATTATTTTATTCTGCTCCTCTCAGAAATTTTTAAAGCCCTCTAAACAAATGGTGTACTGTTTCTTGAGCAGTTATTACCCAGGGTCAAAGTTGATACTGGATGCCTTGAGGTTTTGCTTGAGGGTTTCCTTGTACCAAGCCTTTCTCTACCTCTTGGTCGCTTGCCGTTGCTAAACTAGTTGAAGAACCAGTTTGGTTATTCTTGTGTTTTCTATTCTGGCAAGGTGTCTTCCCCAACAAAGCTGTACATTAATGATGTGGTTATCAATGCTGGGGGTACCACAGCACTTTAGAACCCCAGCATTGACAACCTTGTCCTGCCACGTGATGGTGAATCTGAAACTTTGTTGTTGAAACTACTCTAGGAGTTTTATGTGGCAATGGAAGGATGTCAAGTTTTACAGCTATACTGGAGGGAAGTAAGAACAACTGCCTTCCCACATTAACAGTTTTCACAGGCTCATGTCCTCATGCTTCAACTGCAGCCTTAGCATTCTGAAAGAGCTAGTAGCTTGGAAAATGCTTTGTTGTGTCATCATTTATGGTTGATGGTAGCACAGTAGTATCTTCTTTAGTTTGAGAAGATACGACCCAAAAAATATATATATATACGAGGTCTATTAGAAAAGTATCTGACCTTATTATTTTTTTTAAAAACCATATGGATTTGAATCGCGTGTGATTACATCAGACATGCTTGAACCCTCGTGGGCATGCAAGAGTTTTTTCACGCCTGTCGGTTACGTCATTCGCCTGTGGGCAGTCTTTGAGTGAGGAGTCGCGTGAGGAGTGAGGAGTTCATTACAAAATGTCCTTAATGTCCGCATAAACTCCTCATGCCGGCCTCTTCTGAATCTTCTCTGTTCTCTCACGACGTCCTGGGTCAACAGAGCCTTAAATTAGGATGATTTCAACTTGAAACAGGCCGACGACGGCGCCTGGAAGCGCTGCAGGACGTCCCGCTCCGTGGGAAGTCCTTACACCGACAGAAACACCCCATAATCTCTCATCAGCCGTTAAACTGAATTTCTCGAATAGTGTCCACTCGGATATTCCTCACAGGTCCAGAAAAAAGTTTGATAAAGCAATGTGCACCGTCTCGAGCAGCATGTGAAACAAAGGAATTCAGCCGAGAAGGCGGGACCACATCTCACTCAAGGCCTGCCCACAGGGAAATGACATCACCGACGCATGAAAAAACTCACGCATGTGCACGAGGGTTCAAGCATGATTGGTGTAATCGCATGTCAATCAAATCCATATAGTTTTTTTTTTTTTATAAAACTGCTGGTTAGTTTTATAAGCTACCTCGTATATGTATGTGTGTATATGTATGTGTGTGTGTGTGTGTATATATATATATATATATATATATATATATATATATATATATATATATATATATATATATATATATATATATATATATATATATATATAAATAAAAATTTGGCCACAAATTTAATAGGTGATTTGTTGACGGTAGCAGCTGAGGCTGTGATTACTTAAAGTGCATCCGGAAAGTATTCATGGCACTTCACTTTTTCCACATTTTATTATGTTACAGCCTTATTCCAAAATGGGTGAAATTCATTTTTTTCCTCAAAATTCTGCACACAATACCCCATAATGACAATGTTAAGGTGTTTTTTTTTTTTTTTTTTTTTTTGCAAATTTATTAAAAATACAAAACTGAGAAATCACTTGCATACAAGTATTCACACCCTTTTCCAGATACTTTCTCAGACGCTTCCGGTTATCCTTGAGATGTTTCTACATGTTAATTGGAGTTCACCTGGTATAAATTCAGTTGACTGGACGTGATTTTGAAAGGCACACACCTGTCTACATATAAGGTCCCACAGTTGACAGTGCATGTGTGGTAAAGCGGACGAGTTAAGTTCATCAATAGGACAACTAGAAATCATGAATAAACATGATTGGTCAGACTTCTGACATCACTCTGGTAATTTCACCCAGTTAATTCTCCAATTAGAATAACTCCAACTCACGACACACAGGTTTGTTGCAAATGAGACAGCGCAGTGTTTCCAAAATACAAAATAATTTATTAACAATAAACCTACTTAAAATGACAATTTGTTGATCCTTATTAAAAAAGAAAGAAATAATTCCGCAGAGGACAGCAGAAGCGTCAGTTCCATCAAAGGACCAGTGGATGGTGTCAAAGTGCTGCGCAGTCTGTCTACTGGCAAAACCTCCCAGCTGAACATCAGGTCAAAGCAGCAGGGATTCCTTTGGCGGCTCAATCCACAATCCTGCGTTTTAAATAAACAAGCATAAATAAGGAATAGCCCAAGGAAGAAGAGCCCCACGCCCCGCACCACATACCAGACCACCCGTTCAAGCGACGCAGCAATCAGCCAACAGATCACCACTGCAACAGAGTGTCACACACTCTGTGACCACATGGCACCAAACACACAGCAGCGCGCCACCAGCGACGACTCTTGCAAAGATATCTGTGCAACAAAACCATTCACATAAGCAGTCAGCAACACACACACACACATCAACGAGCCCGCAGCTGTGGCCGACACCTACCTGTCCTCCAGGAACGTGGAAGTGAACACGCCCAACAAGCACCTGCAGCAGATCTCCAGCGAGAGAGAGAAGAGCGCACTCTACCTTCTTTTATATGAGCACTCTCCTGCACCAATTGGCTGAACTCAAAACTGCAAACTGAAAATCATTAACTTATTCATCCTGCTACACATGTCAGAGCACAAACCAAGCATGAAGTCATAGGAATTGCCTATTGACCTTGGAGACAGGATTGTCTTTTGGCACAAATGTGGGGAAGGGTACAGAAGCAATTTTGCTGCTTTGAAGGTCCCAATGAGCACAATGGCCTCCATCATCCCTAAATGGAAGACGTTTGGAACCACCAGGACTTTTTCTAAATGTGGCAGCCTGTCTAAACTGAGTGATCGGGGTAGAAGGGCCTCAGTCATGGAGGTGAACAAGGACCGGATGGCCACTCTGTCAGAGGTCCAGCATTGGTCCGTGGAGAGAGGAAAACCTTCAGGAAGGACAACCATCTCTGCAGCAATCCACGAATCAGGCCTGTATGGTAGCGTGGCCAGACAGCAGCCACTCTCCTTAGTAAAAGGCACATGGCAGCCCAACTGGAGTTGCCAAAAGGCATCTGAAGGACCCTCACACTTAACCTGTCGTACATACAAAAACAGATGTTTTTACCCGAGGCCAAAATGTGGCCATCAGGTATTGCATAAGCCTTGCATCTGTCCATCTGTCTGTGCTCGTCATAAATCCAGTCTATTACTGCCAGGGTCTTAAATTTCAGACATACTTGGGACACAGATCTTTGACAAGTTCAAAGATGGCTAACCTTGACCTATTTTAAGAAGTCAAAAGGTCACATTCTGTTTCCGATGTTTATGCTCATAGGGCCGAGGGTATTATAGCATTATATTTATCTGCATGCCGAGCTGTGAACTATGTTGCACGTACAAAGTAGGTGAGTCAAAGCAGGCATTGACATTAAGCTTTTTAGTGTACTTGTACATAGGACAAGTAACCCTGGCAGTTTACTTGTCCTGTAGGAAAAGCTGGTTGTCCAGACAACCCGTGAGTGAGATTCAAATTAAGTATCACATATACTTTGCTTTGACTTGTCACTTAATAAAAACCTGTCATACTTCTTTTGTTTGTAAGTACTTTAACTTTAATAGTCCAACATAAGAATTGCAGCTGAAATAGAAAAAATCATTACATTTCAACATTTTCTGGGACTGAGATTCAGATTAAATATTTATCCCATCTACAAGGTCTGTTAGAAAAGTATCGGACCTTTTTATTTTTTGCAAAAACCATATGGATTTGAATCTCGTGTGATTACATCAGCCAAGCTTGAACCTTCGTGCGCATGCGTGAGTTTTTTCACGCCTGTCGGTTGCGTCATTCGCCTGTGAGCAGGCTTTGTGTGAGCAGTAGTCCACCCCTTTCGTTGGATTTTTATTGCGAATAAATGTCTGAACGATTTGGAGCTTTGCTGCATCAATTTTTTCCAGAAACTGTGAGAGATCTCCAGGTGGACACCATTCAGAAAATTCAGATGGCTTTCAGGGACCATTTTATGGGGATTACACAGATTAAGGAGTGCTCCAGCCGGTTTAAAGACCGCCCACAGCGTCTGAGAGCACGGCGCACTCCGAGCGCCGATCGACAGGCTGACACCCTGCTGAAACAACCAGGTCATTTCCAACGTGAAGGCTTTGTTGATCCGGGACGTCGTCTGACTTCCACAAAAAAGGCATAAGGCGTGGACATCAGCGCTTTATCGGCACATTCCACTGTAACAGGAGTTTGTTTTCATGGAAAAAGAAGCGGACGGATGCGCCACCGTGCCGCTCATGGTGCGGGACAAAACCACCTCCGTGTTGGTCTCACAGGACGACTTTGAGATGGATTTCAGATGGCTGTCGGTGGCTTTTTAGTCATTGTGCATGAGCTGGACATGCCCCAACATGTCCTGTGAGGCTTCATCACGGCGTTGCTTTGCACCATGCACTCCGCCGCGACGCGCGGAATTCCTCCGCATGTCTGTCTCAATGTGCCAAAAAAGTGCTGATGTCCACGTCTTCCGCAGTTTCTGTGCTAGTCAGAGGACGTCCAGTTTAGAAATGAACGGCACATTCCACTGTTACTGGAGTTTTTGTCATGGAAAGAGGAGCGGAGGAATTCCGCTCATCGCGGCGGAGCCGCATGGTGCAAAGCAACGCCGTGATGAAGCCTCACAGGACATGTTGGGGCATGTCCAGCTCATGCACAATTTCTCGGATAGTCACACGACTAAAAAGCCACCGACAGCCGTCTGAAATCCATCTCAAAGCCGTCCTGTGAGACCAACACGGAGGTGGTTTTGTCCCGCGCCATGAGCGGCACGGTGGCGCATCCGTCCGCTTCTTTTTCCATGAAAAAACTCCTGTAACAGTGGAATGTGCCGAAAAAGTGCTGATGTCCACTCCTTATGCCTTTTTTTGGAAGTCAGACAACGTCCCGGATCAACAAAGCCTTCATGTTGGAAATGATCTGGTTGTTTCAGCGGGGTGTCAGCCTGTCGATCGGTGCTCGGAGTGCGCCGCGCTCTCAGACGCTGTGGGCGGTCTTTACACCGGCTGGAGCACTCCTTAATCTGTGTAATCCCTATAAAATGGTCCCTGAAAACCATCTGAATTTTTCGAATAGTGTCCACCTGGAGGTCTCTCACAGTTTCTGGAAAAAATTGATGCAGCAAAGCGCCAAATCGTTCAGACATTTATTCGCAATAAACATCCGACAAGAGGGGTGGACCACTGCTCACACAAAGCCTGCTCACAGGCGAATGACGCAACCGACAGGCGTGAAAAAACTCACGCATGCGCACGAACGTTCAAGCTTGGCTGATGCAATCACGTGATTCAAATCCATATGGTTTTTGCAAAAAATAAAAAGGTCCGATACTTTTCTAACAGACCTCGTACTTTCCTTCTTTTAGTTTTTAGGCTTTAGTGTTCTGTAGTTTTATTTCAGAAGATGTGGCAACAGAAACAGTTCATCTGTGATAATATAGGGAGACACTTTATGCCTTAATCCCCCCCAAAAAAACTTAATTAAAAGACACAAAACATAAATAATGCATGTACTGTGGTCTTATAGTTTTTAAAATGTGATGGACACATAATGATCCTGACATTTACTGTGTCTTCTATTTCTGTAACTGCAGACTGTATGAAATCAACACATTTCTTGTTTTGTGAGATCAGCTTTATTTTTACTTATTTTTTTGATAATGTATATCCATTCCTACATTTGAGGCCTGCAGCATTTTCCAAGAAAAAAAGGTTGGGACAGGGCAGTTTATTGTTAATGGAAGAATTGGTTAATAATATTTACCGCCAGTTTTCTTGGGAAATGTCAGAGGATGAATATATGAACTTTTCCAACTCACTGAATATTTCTTAGACTTCATTTATATCAATCATTCAGAAATATGAACAGTGTGGTACTTTATGGTAAATCTGTGACAGGTAGGCAGTTGTCAAAAAGTAAATGTCCATGCTGGAAGAAGACAAGTGAGGGAGCTACCAAGACACAACTCTGGAATAATGTTTAACTTCTGTGGGTGTGAGTGGAGAAACTGGAAACTGGGAATATAACAACATTTTTATTTTATCTTCATTTTACATACAGTCCCTACGTTTTTATTTGTGGTTGTTTCTGTTCCATTTCTGAAATTAAAGGTGTGTTTACACATAAGCACTCCACTCCATGGCACAGAGCCCAACTACGCATGCAGTCACAAAGTTCTTCTGAAAAACTGGAGCGATCTGAATTTGGTTGGATGAATAAGTGTGTGTGTGTGTGGAGACAATTCACCTCGTTAACAACGTGAGAGAACTTAACGATGCGCTGTTACGCACAATAGTGCGCAACAACGCGGAACATTATTCTTGACCGTGCGTAATGGTTCCTGATAATTCTCCAGCAATACGTGCCATTTATCGTAACGTGTGGTAACGGGTTGCAACAGTTCCTGAGGACACCTGACGCCTCTGCCCCGAATCATCACATTCGTGATCAGCGGCCAAGAATGTGCACTTCGTGGCATTCGTGACTTGTCGTCATTATGTGTAAACACAGCATAAAGAACTGCTATAAGGAAAAATGTTAACATTTTGTTTTTTCAAACTCTGTAGTAGAACAAACACAAAAACCAAACTCCTATAGAGAAGGAAAAAAATGTGCAGGAAAAAACTAAACAATGCAGACTGATTTGACTCGTGATTTTTGAAAATAATAAGCGGTAACTTACTCTTTTTTTTTTTCCCTCCATCACGTTTTGAGCTTGAACATAAAACAACTACATTAAGCCATCTAAAATATCTGTGGAAAATAACAGTCTGTTAAAGTTCAGAGTTCTCAGCTACTTTATGTGATTTCTGCTTCTGTGAAATCACAAAGTGTGTGTGTGTGTGTGTGTGTGTGTGTGTGACGGCTGCAGTGATCAGACCCAGTCTTAATTTTAGACGGCTTTAAGCAAAGTCGCCCTCTATTTTTTCGGCGACTTTTTTCAAAATTGACTGCTCAAATGACAGCAGGACGGCTCGCTGCCTAAAACCTTGGTTCCTGCTCTCGTCTGCTCCCTTGAATTTTTAATCCCGTACCTTCCCAATCACGTGATAAATAGCAAAGTTGACTCCCATCCCAGGGGAATCCCGTGATCTGTGGGATTCACGAAAAAATGTCAGCCTCTGTTACAAACACACACTCCATACACTAGTCTCGTGCACACATTATCATGTTTCCCGATTGTCCGCTGCGTGGAGAGTGGCGGGAAAAACCGAAGACACTCTCTTGCGAGGTGCGACACAAGACGTGATGTAAATAAGAAAATAAAAAGGCGGTGGTCAGGTATTTTGGTGCCGAGCGATGAAAATAAAGAATTTGAGCGGTTTAAACCAAAAAAACGCCACTTGTCCGGTCGAACAACGAATTAGAGCATATTGCTTCTCTGATCACATTTTACACTTGTCCCGGACAATCGGACAAGGGTTAATGTCGATGACTGCAAAGAGGCACTGTGTTTTTTAAATTCATAACACTTCTCTATGCTTGATAAATAGCGAAAATTTCTTCACAAATTTGTTTAATATAATCTCTGGTAATTTCTATGGATCATTTTACAGAGGGTAAATGGTTCTAACCACATGGATGCATGCAGCCAAAATGGCACATTACACTGTGGCAAACTACTGAGGATTTCTCATAATAATTACACCCTTCCCTCCACCACCTCTCTTTGTAAAGTTATTTTAAGCCTGTCCTGCCCAAATAAATTATGGGTCTTATCAGTCAATCAAATCAAGGGAGTTATCAATCAATTTTACTCTGCATATGACACGGCCACCTGTCATACACACAAAAACAAATGCATTTGGATGTTTTTATCTGCATGCGGAACCCTGGACCATTTTGCAAGTAGGTGAGCCAGAGATGCACAGTGTGTTTTTCAAATGTCATATGGCTTCATTCTTGATAAAGGGCAAAATCCCCTCCTTTTTCACAGATGCTTGTTTTCACAAATTAACCCTAGATAAATAGCTGAATATAATACTCAATCTAAAAAAACAAAAAAACAAAAAACTTTTTCACATTGTTATTATGGGGTATTGTGTGTAGAATTTTGAGGGGAAAAGGTAATCCATTTTGGAATAAGCTTGTGACCTAACAAAATGTGGGAAAAGTGCAGCTCTGTGAATACTTTCTGGGAGCTTTGTTTGTAAAACACCCTGATATTGTACATCTATTGTTGTTTTAATAATGTTCTTTTTTCCTCACTGTAGCGCCACGAACAGCAAGCTAAATATCTTGGTCAATAAACTACACGAGTACTTGTCTCATTCCTCTGTTGAGGAAACCAATGGTACAGCAGAGCTAGAGGAACCAGATGGTATGGTCACCGATGCAACTATGAAGCTCATCTTGGATGGCTTGTTTTATAAGACCTGCTAATGATCTTAATGTTTTGTTCAATTCATGTTCTGTTCACAGCTCTCAAGAACAATAGGAATACAATGACAAGTTCAACAGGTCACACTACAAGTGAGGTAAATGAGTATTCTTGTTCTGTGATTGCGAGTGCAGCACAAATGTCAATGTGTGGATGTGCGTGATGCAATAGACAAAAATTGTTCAATACACAATTGCACAGTTTGTATCATGTACAGATTTTGTTTTGGTGTGAGTTTAAAGTATCATTTTTTGAAATTTTAATATAGAGAAGCCTGAAATACCATTGAAATGTGTAAAAGCCAAAGGATACAGGGCTCTCACTAAGCAATGGAAATGTCACAGTGGCAGGTTATTACATTCTCAGTGCCATCGTGCCGATTTTCAAGTTTAGGGTGTTCACTTGCTGGTTTCTCTGATACTTTTACTTAAATTTATTGAACTTGGCCAGTTTGCGGCCATGCTGAGTGATTTCTCGTCTCTATTGATTTTCCCGTGTAAGCTCATAAAGCAGGCATCTCCCGATGATTCAGCATACCAGACTCGTATGTCATTGGTCTGGTTAACCATCAAACACAAGATAAAGCGCTGATATTGGTGGAATATCCAACATCACGCAAAGGTTTAAAAAGTTTACAAACATCTTCAGTTGACTCTCTGTGTGAATCATGGGGAAGCGGAAGAGAGAAACAATGCTTGTGGATCAGAAGGTTATTTTGTTGTTTTTGTGCCATTCCTGGTGGTACCCACTAGGGATGAGCGAGTACACCACTATCTGTATCTCTATCTGTCCAACCATCTAAATGATCTGTATCCGTGTCTGTACTCGTAGTGGGCGGGGCCTAAAGCACAAGTGGGTGTGGTTTAACACGAAATAGCTGGGGCATAAATCAGTACATTAGTCTGAAATTGATATGGATTGATCAGAAGTTGCAATATTTGTTTATTTGATAACTATTTACAGAACAGCCTCAAAATTGAGATTCAAATCAATGTTTTTGATCACAAAAGCAAGAGAACTATTTGCAGAACAAGGTTTTATGAACTCAGAACTTGAATAGTCTGGTGTATGAATGAATATTTACAGAACAGCCTCAGAATTGACATTCAGTGTAGTAGGAAATTATGAACAAGAGTTGTCATACTCAACACATCTTTCTTTTAATAATTTTATTTTATGATCAAGGTGTGATTTCCCCCCCCCCACACCAATTATTTATTTTTACTACCTAACGTTCTTGGCATTTTTTTTCTCACACAAAGTTAAACAGTATTGATTAAGGTGTGTCTGTGTGTGTGTGTCTGTGTAAGAGGGATAGAGAGAGGTTGTTCAACCGACCAATTTATTTTTTATGAACTGCAGTGAGAAAGTTTCAGATACTGCATGCAGGCATATTCAATAAAAATATTAATATAGGCTAGTTTGTGCATTCAGCTATATCTGTGTACGTGTGTAAGTGATATGTAAGACTGTTTATTTTTTTAAATGATCTGTGTGAACTTGGCGATTCATGCAAACATCTAGTGATGGCAAACAGAAATAATATGTCAGCCTTGTTCACTGTATTCTTGTCAAAAGCACCGTGTTCAGTAGGAACAAAGTTTTCGAACTGACTTTATATCACCCAACTAAACGAAGAGCAAGCAAGCAGTTAAAAAAATGAATAAATAAAAAAACAGACCGGAGTGGAGGCAGTGACCGACACGACACGAGCCATTTTCAGCTCTGTCTTGTCAAATGCACTGCGTACGATATGAAACAAGTTCACCAAGTAACTTTAAATATCATACAAACCGAAAAAGAGGCGACCTGAAGAAAACGTAAGGAGTACTGAGAGAGCAACGTGAGGTAGAATCAAGCCAAACACAGAGAGAAATCTTTTCTGTGTTTGTGCGAGAGGCTGCAGAGAGACGTGTCTGTGTAGGGAGGGGTGGGTGCTGTGTGTGACTGGCCAATCACAGAGCGTGAAGACAGTCAGTTAGCAAATGAGGACTTTCCTTCAGCATGAGCACGGATATTGACGAGTTTTACTCGTATCATGCTCATACTCGTCAAAAATGCTTTATCGTAATTTATCAGTTAGCAAATGAGGACTTTCCTTCAGCATGAGCACGGATATTGACGAGTTTTACTCGTATCATGCTCATACTCGTCAAAAATGCTTTATCGTAATTTATTTGTTTAGATTTGTGGGCAACCAAGCAGATTTTCTTTTTTCTTTTTTTTTTTTTCCCCTCCCCAGACTGTTTTCCTGGTCTCTTCTGCCTATAAAGTAACAGGAAATGACTTTCATTGGTATTTAATAAAAAGGCAGTGTTACAGCTTCTCTTCCATTTAAATAGTAATAAATAAAAAAAATCCTTTGGTGACCCCCCCCCCCCCCCCCTCGCACCCAAGTGCCACTATGCTCTAAATTTCTGGGGAAAGCCTGGGATATACAGACTTTATGTATCCACCACAGCTCCTGCAGGTGAATCATTTGAACACATCATTCAGGCAGTGCCTCCTCCTTTTTGGCCACCCACTCACTTCCATATAGCCCCATTCTCGCATGCATGACTTTGACTATGACACCTCCACGACTGTCACATTTTGGTGGGTCCTGGGAATAGTCTTGGTGAGAGTTGGACACTATGGATAAGTTCTTATGGTACAAGATGCACCCCCAAGATGCACAGAGCTCATGGAACAAGCCCTCTTGGCTGTCCTGCAGTTGTGCTTTCGCTTGCCACCATCCTGAATCCAGTCTTGGCCATTTTTGGATATGTGTCAAGTTGGAGTTACATTTTTATCACAATTTCAGCAAGACTACATGACTTTACCACAATAGAATTAATGGTGTCTTATGCAATGTTGCTAAATTCTAGACAGTCTTGATGGAGCATGTATTTGGTGGTCTGCTTCTGCTGCCTCACTCATTACTTATTACAAGAGTGAGGCAGCAGAAGCTACCCCAGTAATACTACCCCTGACCCCACCGCACAAAGAGGAGCGCAAGTATGTTTGTGATTTAAACAACGTAGGCATGACAATGACAAGTGTGATGATTGGAATGTAGCAATGACATCATATTTGATGCAGCTTTGTAAGATCTGTAAAGTGTTTATGAAATTAAAATTCTAACCACTGCTACCACTAAAGACTAAATTCTAACATCTTTCTTTGCAGGCAGGTATGCAGGCTAAATACTCCAGGAGGTGAGTTGACATTAATGACTTGCACGTAAAATATCAGAGACCCCATGTAGTTTTTTTTTTGTTTTTTTTTCCCCCCCCGGAAATCCATTTTTTTGACTTCTGGGTTCTAATATGTTCAGTTATTTTTGTTTTCCTGGCCTGTGTTGGATTTAGCCTGATTTCATGATGTTTGTTTTTGTAAAATTATTTGGAAATGTCTCATGATATCATGATCCAAGACTGAAGGAAAAATGTACCGTACTGCCGCTCATCCATACAGCAGCAAACGAAAGACGGCGTTACAGATTTTACCGTCAACTTCGCATCATGTTTAAACTACAAAGAAACAGATGGAAATGATGTTCTGCTGCAGGGAGATAATTTAAAGTTCACCAAAATGCCGACCGACGTTTTTTTATGTTAATCAGCGTTTATACGGAAAAACTTACACTCCCGGTAAGTCTTTGATCTTATCGGGCAGCGCAGTCTTATTTGAACTCCTTCGTGATATCGCTGGATGTGACCACTTCCGGTGTAACAGTGTATCTTCCCTCCTGGATATCTTAAAGTGCTTTATAAATAAAGATGGTATGGTACTGTGTGTTCTATACATGTATTGTGGATATTTATGCAAAACTAAATTGGAGTATTTTCCCATCACATCACACATTTCATGTTGTCAGTCAGGTCCATATATTTGTAGAGTATAATTGGAAGGGGGATTTAAACACATTTCAGAATAGGAAATATTACTATTGTAGCTATAGCTACAATACAATGTCAAATTTATTTATATAGCACATTTAATACAGAAAAACTGCCCAAAGTGTTGCACACACCCAAAAAATAATAATAGTAATAATGAAAAACACAACAGGAACAAAATGGCTAAAATGATAATCATAACCAGATCAGGAATCGGCTAGCTTGAGTCGAAAGCCAGAGCAAACAAATGAGTTTTTAACCTAGACTTGAAGATGTTTAAAGACATCAAAAGCTATAGATACATACACAAAGAATGCCAATATGGTTCACCATCAATCAAACTGCATCTGGGACCATAAAACATCCATGAAATATAGAGTTTAAAGGTTGCTCTATCCTTATTGGGCCTTATCAAGATTTGGTTTAATCATTGCTGACCTGTAGGAATGTTGCCATTCGGGGGTGTGTGGGGGTGGGTGTGTGTGTGTGTGTGGGGGGGGGGGATTTCCAAGGTGAGGGGGAAGATATCCGGGGGGGTATACTGTTACACTGGGGACAGCCTGCCGTTGCACAACATGAACACAGCATCACTTCACACGGAAAAGTAGTATACTGTTTTGTTTTCAGCTGCAAGGGAAGATGAGGCAAATAGGAAAGGTCGTGTCGGTAAGTTTTAGCCTACACACCTTGACAGAGTAGCTGCGGTCTCTCGCCTGTACAGCATCCTCGGCATGTTTCCGCTCTCTACCGCATCGTCACTTTTTCTTTGCATTTTCACTTTGTCGTGTAATTTGCCCAAAAACTCAAACTGCCATGTTTCTGATGGGAACATACGAGGGCTGTCCCTGGATGTCTTTGAAATGAAATTGCCGTGCACCCTGCAAAAACTTCTAGAATATGATGGGAGAGGAAGGAGTGAAACCAGAAAAGTGACATATCACAGCCCTTTGCAGTGTCTGTCATTTAGCAGGTGCGTAAGTTCACAGCCCGGCAGAGGGCTCTGATCTAAAGCTCTTTGATTCATCACACCCAGGGATATGTGTGAACCTTAACACCATATTGCAGTGCAAGCACCAAGCAGCATTTTGTTAATAAACACTGACCCTGAATTACACCCTCCTCGTTTAGGCACTGGGTCTGAGCACGGTTTGAAAAAATAAACGGCTGGTCTTTTAATCAAGGAAATACAGTACCCGCTTTCCTTAAATCAGCATGTGTCAGTGCTGAAACTCATTTTGTACCTCTGTTATTGGCCACATCCAGACTGCTCTGTCCAGTACATGCAAGGGGTTCTTAACCCCTTAACGCCCATCGTCGCATATGTGCTACAATCTCTGACTCAAATATGCAACTTACCAAATTGACCTGTATGCCTGTTGTCACAAATTTGCAACATACCATCATTATTATTATAACATTTTAACATAAAGTCATTACCAGAATACCCAATATTACTATCTAGATTTTGTGCAAAAGTGAAATTAATAATCTCAACATTATTTACCATCTACTTAAAGGCAAAAACACACACAAAACATTTTTTTTTATATACAGCTATATAAATTCGGGCGTTAAGGGGTTAATGGAAGTACTTTGCAATTGGGCAGGATGTTTTCTCCAGTGTGAGCGAAAATCCATTATATACGGTGTTTATTAAATGGAAAACCATACAAAAGCATTGAAACTTTTGCTTTTGTATGGTGAGTGCGAATATCCAGTTTATATGATGTGGTTTAGGCAAGTTTTACTGTATTCATGTGGAGCAAAATATGATAAACATTTAACATGCTCGTAGAAGTCAAATACTGATGTGAAAAATGTTTGAGTTAGTGCAGCAGATAACAGAATATTTACAGAGGAATCCTTCAAATCTGGAAAGAAGCACCATAGTTGGCACAAATACTCCTTAGACATTACTCTTTTGAAAAAACTGAGTAGCCACTTGAATTTTCAGTAGGCGGCCAGGCAATTGAAGAATTACACAGGGGTCAAAATTTAAAAATGTTTCAATCATATTGAAAGCTATACCACATTATTTGTCTGATCACAACAATATCAAAAAGGTATAGTTTGGACTATCTATGACTGAATGTTATGGAGTTATGGGGTAAAAACAGCAAGAATGGTAACAAAGGTCAGCATTAGTGTGTACAGGGGTCAGATGTTAAAGTTGCTCTAAATATTGTAAAATGTGATGCAAATTATTGGTTGAGTTAATAGGGTTTTAAAAAGGAATAGTTTGCACTATGTGGCATGCTTAGTTATCATGTTACAGGGTAACATATGTCACATGTCATAGAATCCAATGGACGTCGACATTGCTAACACAGTCAAAACCTTTTCATTTATTAATCCTATTAGTTCAACCAATAATTTGCACCACTTTTTACCAAAATTGGAGCAACTTTAACTTCTAACCCCTGTACAAACTGAAATTAACCTTTGTCACCATTCTTGTTGTTTTGCCCCTTAACTCCATAACATTCAGTCATAGATAGTCCAAACTATACCTTTTTGGTATCATTGTGATCAGACAAATAATGTGGTATAGCTTTCAATATGATTGGAGCATTTTTAAATTTTGACCCCTGTGTAATTCTTCAATTGACCCCTACCTGGCCGCCTACTGAAAATTCAAGTGGCTACTCAGTTTTTTCAAAAGAGTAATGTCTAAGGAGTATTTGTGCCAACTTTGGTGCTTCTTTACAGAAATGAACAGTTGTTACAGTTATCTGCTCCACTAAGTGGTTTCGCGTTACACATAAATTGGCAGTATCCCAGAAATGCGGAAGTCAGCACTGGTTTAAAAAAATCTGTTACTGCATTTCCCATTTATATAAGTAAATAAGAATCAAATTTAAACCCAAATCAGTGTTCCTGATAACTAAAAGTGATATTGGTTACTTAATGAACATCAGGTGCAGCGGAAGGTTCCCGGTTAAAATCCCACTTCTGCTACATTTCTCCATATAATATGGAGTTTCATCAGGAAGGGAATCTGTTGTAAAACTTGTGCCAAATCACCCCAGATCCTCTTTGGTTCTGCTGTGGTGATCCTAAGTGAAAACAAGGGAGCAGCCAAAGGGACTTACTAGGTGCAGCTTTACTTGTATCAAAGTTTATTTTAAGACACTATTAGTTGTTGTAAAAGCACAAATTGCTGAAGTCAAATGTTTAGATAAATGTAGAGATTGAACAGTAACAGTCAAATTTGAATATGTCTTTACAAAAGGCAGTCTGTTTGCAAGGCAGCGCCCTGGTGGCAAAATTGGGAACTGCAATTATAAACAAACCAGTCAATGATGAGCTGTACCGAATTCAATTTATTTTATTTATATAGCGACAAATGACAAAGTTGCCTCAAGGTGCTTCACACAAGTAAGGTCTAACCTTACCAACCCCTAGAGCAAGCACACAGATGACAGTGGTAAGGGAAAAACTCCCTCTGATTTAAGGAAGATACCTCAAACAGACCAGACTCAAAGGGGTGACCCTCTGCTTGGGCCATGCTACCGACACAATTGACAACACGAATATACGGTTAAATTTTGGTAGTCCATGCTGGTGCACAGGACGGGAGGCTTGCAGAAGAAGACATCCACTCCCATCTCTGGAAGGAGCCGCACCTCAAATGGAGAGAAAAAAACAGAATCAGGCGGCAGAAAGACAACAAATACAGTGTAATGCTGAGGTGATTGCCGGTCACTAGCCCTAAGCTTCACTAAAAGCTCCAGTTTATAAATATGAGTCCACAGATTTCTAAAGTTGTGGGTACAGATCGACTAGTTTGTTTACAACTGTAGTTCCCAATTTTGCCTCTAGGGCGTTTTCTTGCAAATAGCCGATAGAAAATTATCATCAAGGCTTCCTTGCAAAGGCTCATTAAAAGTCTGCTAACGAGTCTTTCATTGGATTCAGGTGTGTTGGAGCAGGGAGACAACTAAGAGTGTTAGGAATGTGGCTCTCGAGGACCGAACTTGGCCACCCCTGCTTTATGGAATAGTAATAACAGTGTTCTAATCCATGTGACAGACTGTGTATTATAGTTCTGTCATCTTGCCAATATGGGAAAATATGCTTTTTATTACTAAAATGAGCAAGAAAATGGGACTGAAAAATAGCTCTTATTTTGCTTATTAATTCCACCAAAGTCCATGTACTATAAAAAAAAGTTCAGGCCTGCGGCCCAACAAACTTTGGATAATGCTATTGAGGCTAGTAAATCTCAGCAACAGTTTGTTGACCTACATCGGACTTCCAGGCCTCAGCCTGTCAGACATTCACATTCACATTTCACTCTACATCCAGGCTCCCTCCTACTTCCAGAGCTGAACATGCCTCGCTGTTGAGGGCCGGCTCGTCCAGCGGCCTGCCTTTCGAGAGCCTACAGGCAGACCCCCGAGAACTGAATGGTTTCACAGAGCTTCCAGTAATCGCACCCAGAGGTCCTCGGGGACGTGAGGCAGAGGTGGTCAGGTCTGACTGCCAGTGTTTGGCCCCCAGCCATTTTTCACTAACTCATCTCGGGTACTGGGAGGCCCAAGTTCAAGATCCGTGGGTGATAGTAGAGAAGCTTGAATCTTCGACTGGACTGGGTTGCTTGACACAAGGACGTTTCGCTTCAAATCGCAGAAGCTTCCTCAGCTAAAATTCTTGCTCTGGTAGTCTGACTTTTGTCTCACCCTTGTAGAGAAGAACAAACAGAAGCCAAAAAAGCTGGAGTTTTAAACCTAACCTGACTGGCGCTTCTCCTGAAGTGAATGACTCATTACCATGAACAAAAAACTGAAACTGCTTTGACCTGAGTACCCCATTGTAAACAGGGGACAAAGCGTGTCTCAGGCCCCCCCCCCAGGTTGTAAACGGGACAAAGCATCAACCAACCCAGTCCAGTCGAAGATTCAAGCTTCTCTACTATGGAAACCACCTGGACAACTGAGAGCCTTCACAGAAACATCCATGGGCGATTTCAACCTTGTTCGAGTGTTACAGTATTCAGCTCAAATGTCGTCCTCCAAAGTTCAGTGGGGTGAGGATGATGGTTGTTTCTGACCCAGTGAAGTCTGCTGCCCTACAACAGGAGGTTTTGGAACTCCTGGAGAAGGGAGCCATAGAGCCAGATCACAGTTCAGAGGGTTCTATTCAGTCTACTTCCTTGTTCCAAAGAAGGATGGCGGCTTTGTCCTATCCTCGATCTACGACATCTGAATCGTTATCTCAAGGTGCTGCAGTTTCACATGCTCCGCACAGTAGACGTCCTTCAAGCTATCGCACCAGGAGACTGGTTCACAAGCGTTGACTTAAAGGATGCCTATTTCCATGTGCCAGTGGGACCTCGTCACAGGCAGTTTCTCTGCTTTGCTTTCGAGGGACAGGCATACCAGTTCAGGGTGCTTCCTTTTGGCCTCTCTCTCACCCCTCATACATTTACCAGATGTATGGCTGCAGCACTAGTCCCACTGCAAGCTCTTGGATTAAGAATCCCACCCTACTTAGACGATTGGCTTGCGCTGACTCAGGAGCAGGCGCACAACGATACAGCTCTTCCACTGAACCATGTCTCTCAGTTAGGACTCACAGTGAATTTTGCGAAGAGTTCTCTTGTTCACAGTCAACAAACAACCTTCATTGGCATTACCATCAACTCCCTAACTATGACTGCATTGTCATACCTGCAGAGAGTGGGCAATGTAATTCATCTCATCTTACACATTCAACAGACTGTGACACTGTCTTTTGGTTTGCTGCTCCATTTGATGGGCAAACTGACTGCAATGTCACTAGTGGTACCTTTGGGACTTCTGTTCTTGTGTTCCCTACTGATTTGGATCAACAACCTAGGCCTCAATTCAAAGATGCATCAGCACAGGCTTGTACGACTTTCCAACCAGTGCATTCTGCACCTCAGATCCTGGGGGAAAATAGACTTCATCTGCAAGGGTGTCCCTCTCGGCTCCATCCCGATTGTTAACTGCGTGGAGAGTGGCAGGAAAAACCGAAGACGCTTTCTCGCCAGGTGTGACACAAGACGTGATGTAAATAAGAAAACAAAAATGCAGCGGTCAGGTATTTTGGTTTTGAGCGACGAAAATAAAGAATTTGACCGTTTTAAGCCAAAAAAAAATGCCACTTGTCCGGTCGGACAACGATTAAAGCATATTGCTTGTCTGATCGCATTTTATGCTTGTCCCAGACAATCGGACAAGCGTTAATGTTGATGCCTGCATTTTGTATAATGTATAACAAGGCAACCATTCTCTTATTAAAATTATGTGAGAACTGCAAGAACCCATCTGGTTAGAGTTGCATGCTGTATGATCCACAGTTAAAATGTTTTTTTTTCTTATTACCTTTTGACGTTTTTATTTATTGCAGTCAAATGTAATTACAAGCCAGATATTTTGCAAATTCACTGCAGAAAATGGTTCTGGGGGGCATTAGCATGGCTAAAACCCTTCAGCCCTGGCCATTTTAAGCATTTTTCTTTATTTGTCTCTCACATGTCTGATTGTAATCACGCCCACTTTTCCTGTTACTTTAAACATCATCTTTTCACAACCACTGAATCAATGAAGGTGAAACTTGGTGTGCATGCTCCTTCCCATGAGGACACCAAAGTTTGTTTATGGCATTGCAATCAAATTTCAAACATGGCTGCCATGACAGCTATATTGAAAATGCCACCTAGAGGCATTGGTCAACAGTTTTAAAGATATTGAGCTGAAATTTGGCACAAGGGTAGCTCTGAAGGGTTTTTAAGATTTTTATTTCTTATTTTAACCTCAATACAATCTTTGGAGTTTGGCCATGACTACTTTTCTAGCTGAAATGTCTTGTAAGCTAGAGTGCCTCTGGCACTGTTTTAATCTTTATTTCACGTTGATCAGCACGATGTCTGTCTCTGAGCTGTCTTCTTTGTTGCAGTCCAAATACCTCTGCTCTGACACTGAACAAGTGTTTTAAAGACGGTTTATGCTAAAGCAACAATGCAGTCCAGCAAAGAAGCAAAGTTAAGCTCAAATGTCACAAAGTTGCTGGGTGGATCTTTCTGCTCCATCACTGACTGTAGTGGTATCAATATTTTCTTTGTTGAGCACCAGCAAAAATGGAGCATTTTTAGCTGACAAAGCATATACATCCTTAAGAAAAAACACCAAAGCTGAGCTAAATCTGGTGGAATCACTAAATAAAACCTTTCCGCAGCCTGCTTGTTCCCAGTCACAGTAATTACTAGTCAGTAGAAAAGCTTTCCAATCTCTTGAACTTCACACATTTGTTCCCTGATGTCACTTTGTATTTCAGAAAGCCTTCAGTTGTTGTTAAGCATTCTGGACTAGATGAATCTGGTGACTCGAATGGAGGTGAAGACTTGGATCTACCAATTAATTCAAATGGTCATCTCGATATTACTAGATTACCAAAAGGTAAGTCTTACGAGTACATGCTACATGCATTAAGAATACTATTACTGTTAAATATCTTTACTTACTAACTCTGCTTTTTCTATTTATCCAGGCACTGTATTAGTCAGGCCAGAACCAGTTGATAATGTCAGAGGTGACTTCAGGGGACCAGAATTCCAGAGCCGAAAGTCCAATGTTCTGAGAAAAGACTTTTCAAGGAGACGAGGTTGGTAAAATCCCAAAGACTATAATAATTTTTGATATTTAATTAGCACTATTTAATTAATCACTAAAACTATTCATGATCACTGATCATTGGTCAAACTAGCAACAAAGGAAGGCTCACATTTGGCAGGCACAAGAATCTCCCGCCAATTGGCGGTTTCCTGAATTTTGGGGTTCATTTTGGCACCTGTCAAAATAATTTAAAATCCGGTGAGAGCAAAATTGAGGTGGAATGTGATGCATATGTGACAGTCCTCACATTAACCACCAGGTGTTACTGTTACTTTAACCAGTGTGGTGTGCACAAGAGGCTTGACTTCTGTGACTGTGATATATTGCGGTCTCATGCAGAAGATCACTCAGACTAGGGGAGCACTGCGACTGACACCTGTGTAGTGCCAAAGTAGCTATCCCTGCCAGGAATTGTATCCCCTGAGGCGGGAGCGTGCACTCACACAGTGCAGGGCTTACAAACGTTGTGCAGCTCTTAAAAACGATTTCCCCCTACTTCCAGACAAAAATAACATCATGTTGGTTGTTCAGTACATGATTAAAAAATCTGTTTCATAATCTTTTGACAACGTTTAATGCATGTGTGCCTTCGCATTGATTCCACAAGTACTGCACAGGAACGGTGTCCAATAATGCCCCTTTCACTCCGGTGCAAACGTAGAATTGCGTATTGTGGCGTACGTCTATGCCTAGTTAAGCAGCTCTATGCACAGTTTAAACAGTTCTACAGCAAGTTTTTGCTCCCTGCCAGCAGTATGCTGAGGGCTACATTTGGTTTTCTTCTTCTTCTTTGTCTTTCGGCTGTTCCCGTCAGGGGTCGCCTCAGCAGATCAATCGTTTCCATCTCACCCTGTCCTCTGTATCTTCCTCTGTCACACCAACCACCTGCATGTCCTCTCTCAGCACATCCATGAACCTCCTCTTTGGTCTCCCTCTTCTCCTCCTGCCTGGTGGCTCCATCCTCAGCATCCTTCTCCCTATATACCCTGGGTCCCTCCTCTGCACATGTCCAAACCATCTCAATCTCGCCTCTCTGACTTGTCTCCAAACCGTCCCACCTGAGCTGTCCCTCTGATATGTTCATTCCTAATCTTGTCCATTCTTGTCACTCCCAAAGAGAATCTCAACATCTTCAGCTCTGCCACCTCCAGCTCTGCCTCCTGTCTTTTTGTTAGTGCCACTGTCTCTAAACCATACAACATAGCTGGTCTCACTACTGTTTTGTAAACTTTCCCCTTCACTCTTGCTGATATTCTTTGGTCACAAATCACTCCTGCCACCTTTCTCCACCCACTCCACCCTGCCTGCACTCTCTTCTTCACCTCTCTACCACACTCTCCATTACTTTGAACAGTTGACCCCAAATATTTAAACTCATCTACTTTCACCACTTCTACTCCTTGTAACTGCACTATTCCACTGGGCTCCCTCTCATTCACACACATGTACTCAGTCTTGCTTGTACTGACTTTCATTCCCCTTCTCTCCAAAGCATAGCTCCACTTCTCCAGACTAGACTCAGCTTGCTCTCTACTCTCACTACAGATCACAATGTCATCTGCAAACATCATAGTCCATGGGGACTCCTGTCTGATCTCATCTGTCAACCTGTCCATCACCACAGCAAACACGAAAGGACTCAGAGCTGATCCTTGGTGTAATCCCCCCTCCACCTTGAATGAGTCTGTCATTCCGACTGCGCCTCTCACCGCTCTCACACTATTCTTGTACATGTCCTGCACTACCCTAACATACTTCTCTGCCACTCTAGACTTCCTCATACAATACCACAACTCTTCTCTTGGCACCCTATCATAAGCTTTTTCTAAGTCCACAAACACACAATATAACTCTTTCTGTCCTTCTCTGTACTTTTCCAACAGTATTCTCAGAGCAAACATTGCATCTGTAGTGCTCTTTCTCAGCATGAAACCATATTGCTGCTCACAGATCTTCACCTGTTTTCTAAGCCTAGCTTCTACTACTCTTTCCCATAACTTCAGGCTGTGGCTGATCAGCTTTATGCCTCTGTAGTTACTGCAGCTCTGCACATCACCCTTGTTCTTGAAAATAGGAACCAGCACACTTCGTCTCCACTCCTCAGGCATCCTCTCACTTTCCAAGATTTTATTAAACAATCTGGTTAGAAACTCTACTGCCATCTCTCCTAGACATTTCCATGCCTCCATTGGAATGTCATCTGGACCAACTGCCTTTCCACTCTTCATCCTCTTCATAGCAGCCCTCACTTCTTCCTTGCTAATCTCTTTTACTTCCTGATTTACTCTCACCACATCATCTAGCCTTTTCTCTCGCTTATTTTCTTTATTCATCAACTCTTCAAAATATTCCCTCCACCTTCTCAGCACACACTCCTCACTTGTCAGCACATTACCATGTGCATCTTTTACCACCCTAACCTGATGCACATCCTTTCCAGCTCTGTCCCTTTGTCTGGCCAATCGGTACAAGTCCTTTTCTCCTTCCTTACTATTCAACTTCTTGTACAGCTCGCAATATGCCTTTTCCTTTGCTTTTGCCCCTTCTCTTCTCGCCTTACGCCGCATCTCCTTGTACTCCTGTCTACTTTCTTCATCTCTCCAACTATCCCAAAACGTTTTCGCCAACCTCTTTCTCCTTATGCTTTCCTGGACCTCTTCATTCCACCACCAAGTCTCCTTGTCTTCCTTCCACTGTCCAGATGTCATACCCAGTACTGCCCTAGCTGTCTCCCTCACCACATCTGCAGTACTTTTCCAGTTGTCCAAAACTGCTTCCCCTCCAACTAGTGCTTCTCTCACCTGCTCGCTAAATTTCACACAACAGTCTTCCTCCTTCAGCTTCCACCATCTGATCCTTTGTTGAGCTCTCACTGTCGTCTTCTTCTTTACCTCTAAAGTCATCCTACAAACAACCATCCTATGCTGTCTAGTGACACTCTCTCCTGCTACCACCTTACAGTCTGTGATTTCTTTTAGCTTGCATCTCCTATAAAGAATGTAGTCCACCTGTGTGCACCTTCCTCCACTCTTATACGTTACCCTGTGCTCCTCCCTTTTCTTAAAGTAGGTATTCACCACAGCCATTTCCATCCTTTTTGCAAAATCAACTACCATCTGTCCTTCCCCATTGCTATCCTTGATACCATATCTACCCATTACTTCCTCATCACCTCTGTTCCTTTCACCAACATGCCCATTGAAGTCTGCTCCAATCACCACTCTTTCATGCTTGGGCACACTCTCCACCACCTCATCTAACACACTCCAGAAATCTTCTTTCTCCATCTCACAACCTACCTGTGGGGCATATGCACTGATGATATTCATCATCACCCCTTCAATTTCCAACTTCACACTCATCACCCTGTCAGACACTCGCTTAACCTCCAACACACTTTTAACATACTCTTCCTTTAAAATGGCCCCAACACCATTTCTCTTCCTGTCCTCACCATGGTACAACAACTTGTACCCACCGCCGATGCTCCTGCTCTTACTTCCCTTCCACTTGGTCTCTTGCACACACAATATGTCTACCTTTCTCCTCTCCATCATATCAGCCAGCTCTCTCTCTTTACCAGTCATACTACCAACATTCAAAGTCCCCACTCTCATTTCCACCCTTCTAGTTTTCTTCTTCTCCCGCTGTTCGTGGCAACGTTTTCCTCCTCTTCTTCGTTGTCTTCGCCCAGCAGTAGCCCAATTTCCACCGGCACCCTGTTGGGCAATAGCACCGGTGGCGGACGTTGTTATCCCGGGCCGCGACCGATCCGGTATGGGAATTCAATTCTGAGTAAGCATAGTTGGGTTGGCTTGTTTTACGCCCGATGCCCTTCCTGACGCAACCCTCCTCATTTATCCGGGCTTGGGACCGGCACTCAGAATGTCCTGGCTGCACACCCCATGTGGCTGAGTTGAGGGCTACATTTGGTAAACGCAAAAAAAAAAAAAAAACAGGTTTAATTTTTTGCGTTCACCAAATAGGGCTACATTTGGTGAACGCAAAAAATTAAACCTGTTTATTTTTTCTGCATAGTGTGTTGGATGCAGAAAGCACAGTTTTTAAGCAAGTGTGCACAACACGGCATGCAAGTCTGCAACACGGTGCTACTATACACTTACAAAAACTGAGTGCATCCACAGTGAATCAGCTGGAGAACAGGTGGAACATACATGTGTGGCTGATCACGCAGCCTGCAGCGCCTCTGTGTGCTGAGAACAGGTGATTTAACTGGTGGACACGTGTGTGCTCAGAACAGGTAATCGAACCTCAACTCATAAATTCAGAAATCCAGAAACAGAATCAGCAGGTCTGTGAGTGTTGGGGGGGGGAGACACAGCTCTCGCTCTCTCTCTCGAATGCTGACAAGAAACGGGATGTTTAAGTATGCTTCTGAGTTTAAATGGTAAATTTTCTACTTTTTTGGCGGGGGGGACAGACACAACAGACTCGGAACTTTACGATCTGTTTCATGCGGACAGATTGTTTCATTCATACTCGGATTAAATATTACCTGTTCCCTTCAGTCCAATCCATCATCACAGTCTGACAGACACATATTCACATAAAACTCGTGATTTTGGAAAACGACCTTTGAAAATATGTTTAATTCCTTGTTGTAGCTGGAAACGTAGCGTTTCAAAACAAGTCCCTCTATGGTTTTTCTGCTCCGGGTGCATTTTCTCAGAGGATGCCGATGTCTTGCTCTGATCACATCTAGTCAGACAGAAATGCTGTGATGATTTAATCTTTTAAAGTTTAAAGTTGACCGTGATCAGGTCTGATCAAACCTGAATAAGCGATGTGATTCTTTAAAAGCGCCGTCGCTGTCGGTGCGATCATCAGACGACCTGATTGATCAGATCCTGAAATGCTATGATGACTTTTAAAGTGCAGTCGCTGTCGGTGTGATCAGACACCTGATTGTGGTCAACTGGAGCTTTAAAAGTTTAAGTCATGACAGTGCTTCAATATTCAGGTCATCACAGACCTGATCAGATCAGTGGACCTGATTGGAGCAGCCAGCGCTTGAAAAGTTTAAAGAGTCACAGCACTTCATTCACGGCAGCGTTTACCACAGCCAGACTCATCAGCATTCTGTACATAATGGAAATGATCCATCAAGACAAAAAAAAAGTTTCTGACCTGCACCACACCATGCAGTACTGACCCGAACCACTCGGTGGAAATGGGGCTGTCAGCATCTGCTGGTCGTCGAGGTGTGACAGCTGCATTAATTTATGCCAGCATTTTTAATAAATGGTTTGACAGAACAACCATACGTAGTAGTAATTGGGTATGAGTAGGCTTGGGTATCGAGAACCGGTTCTTTTCGAGTATCGTTAAGAAATTATTCGATCCACGATATCAATAGCCTTTTTGCTTAACGATTCCCTTATCAGTCTTTCAGAGCAGCTGTTGTTTTTGAGGGTGTTTGTCGGGAAAATCATCATTCCTCTACGTTGATTACAGACCCTGCAGCGGCTCTGTAATCACCCGTTTCTGCAGTGCGACTCCACTTTAAAGCGTGAACCATTGAAGCAATGCTTCGATCCACTAGCTCATTGGTTCTTTGATTCGCTGCTCTTCAGAAACGGCAAGTCCGCTTCTTAACCCCTCTCAAAGCCATTACAATATTGTGAGTCACTTTTGTGTGTATTAAAGTCACTAACTGGGACTCTTTTTTTGTTGCAGTCAAGAAAAGAGAATCATCCTCCGTTCCCTTGGCACAGCTCTAAACGCTGCGTGGCTCTCTGCCGAGACAGAGTCCGGTCAGAATTAATAACTTCAAAACGAATTGCCACTTTAAATAAGATGACACCTCTTAACAAACATTGCAATACAGACGATAAACTACGGAGCCCTGGACGTGTCATTGCAAAATGTTTTGCATGTAGAGAGAATGTGCGCACGTTTCATGATATTGTGCGCTAAGCATTGTTTGAGTAAAACAAGGGCACGATCTACTTAAATGTGGCCACAATTTATAAAACATGCACTCAGTATTGTCTTGACACATAAATGTTGGCTATTAGCCAACAAACCAGGAGACAGCGTAATACATTTCCCCATTACAAATGGATCTGGTCAGGGTATTTCATGGTTTGGGCGCACAAGGACATAGAGAGATTCCAGCTACCCAGCATGCTATCATCTGGAGTTTAAGCACATTAAAAAGGATGCTGAGGGTGAAGCGTCTCCCCGTAGTGAGGATGACAGTTTAGGTCATATTATACAGTTAATTTTGAACGAAAGGAAAACGTGCGCACGTTTTATTAATTCGAGGGCTTGTTTTATTAATTCGTGGGCTCAATTAAAGGAAAACGTGCGCACAATTTATCACGGCCAGAAAAAAAATGTCACTTTAAGTGACCTCTCCCGGGTTCCATAAGAAACTACAATCGACTAAAATGTTTTTTTTCCTCCCAAAATGAGACATCCTGCATTCTTTATAAATTGCATCCTGACGTGCAGCACGGCAGCTGCAAGAGCTCAGCTCAGATGTATGGAAAGACATTCATGCCAATAATGTCTGAAAGGAAATGGTTTTGACAAAAACTACAGATTTTGTTAATTTATGTCCAGAGATCAAGGATCCACAATGTAGAGTTTATTATGTCCAAAGTTTATGGATCCAGTAACCAATTTCATATTTATTTACTTTTAGACTTAATAAAATGTTGTTCAATTTCAGTTCAATTTAATCGGCTTATAAAGCGCCAAATCACAACAAAAGCCGTCTCAAGGCACCTCACATAGAACAGTTCAACATAAAAAATTTAAAAAATTCAAATGCATAATTAAAAACAGAAGTAAAAGAATAAAACAGATAAAAAAATAAAAAACATTTATAAGAAAGAGAATAAAAATAGTCTTCAAGTCTTGACTTAAAAATGTCCATGGACTCCAACTGCCTCATGGTCGCAGGAAGACCGTTCCACAGAGCGGGTGCACGATAACAAAAAGCTCTTTGACCCGCTGACATAGAAAACCTGTAAAGCCTACTTTTAATACACACACAAAAAAATCACAAGAGGAATCGATAAGGGAATCGATAAGGAATTGGATCGATAAGCGGAATCGATAATGGCATCGATATCTTATCGATACCCATCCATAGGTATGAGCCAAGGTATCTATAAAGACAAAAACCCTGATGGCATGATGTGATACAACTTATGAAGATAGTGGACACATTTTCTGGCAGGCTGAGAAATACTGGCTGCCACAATCTGTGTCCCCTTTGCAGCTGTACTAAATAAATAAAAAAAACTTCCTCAAATTTACTGTAGTAATTGGGTATGACCTAAGGCAGTGCTTCTCAATTATTTTCTGTTACGCACCCCCTAGGAAGAAGAAAACCTTTCACATTCTCCCCACTCTCCGCCGTGACTACAAATACAAAAATTGCTATAAGTACACATCTGCATAACATTGCATCCTTAACATTAAAGAAATATAGATCAACTTATAACAAAGGATAACTTTATTAACATTGTTTTTAGTCTGTAACAGAAAAAAATTTAAAGTACTTTGCTTGAAATAACTTGAAATTACTTAAACTCTAAACATTTTTTGACCGATTGCCATTTGATACTGAAAAATAAAATTAAGTAAAATCAGTAAATGATAATAAATTAAAATTGATCAGAACACTAACTCAGGAGCACAGTATATAAAACACTTTAACTGACAAAACAAAAATGAATAAAGCAATTTGTGTTTTTTTTTTTTTTTTGTTTTATCAAAGGAAGTCCTGAGGAAGTCAGGATTAATGACTACAATGAGCCAGTTTTGCGGTGCACCGCTTTTCAAAGTGGGGCTTGAGGCATGATGCTGCAACTCTCAGCTCCTGCTCAATGTTTAGCTGGGACCTGTACTTGGTCTTAAGTGCATCAACAGCAGAGAAGCCTGTCTCACAAAGATATGACGTTGCAAATGCAAGAAGAATGCCCATAGCCTTCTGCCCTAAGAGTGGGTACTGTCTCTTTACACTCAGCCAGAATTCACTCAGTGTCTGTGATGTGAACCTCAGTCTCAATGGGGAGTCAGACATCATGTCAGTGAACTGGTCCTCCACTGCAGAGCTGCAACCAGTTGGAGCTGGTGCATTGATAGGATCTCTCACCCAGTCATACTGAGACTGAAACTGTTTTCAGGGAAGTTTTATTTAAAGAATCCCATCAATGATGAAATGTGCTGCTTGATATATGGAATCACTGAGGTGGCATCATAGTCATCAGCATCATAGTGTCAACAAATACATGTAAGTTCTCGAATGAATCAGTATTTCCTTCATCCAGTTGCCTGCACCCACGTTGCAAGCTTTCGAGTGAGAGCTGATCTTGTCTATGACCTGAGGAATCTGTAAATTTAGTTAATTTAGCCTTCCAAATATGTTACTCAGACAGTGGTGGGCACAGCTAACCAAAAAGGTAGCTTCGATAACCGCTAATCAGATAACTGGAAAGTTATCTTTTATAATGCTAAACCGATAAACTGCCAAAACGTTTATCGGTAGCTACAGCTAACCGATAATTTCAGTATTGCCTCCGGTACACTCTCAGCTACTAACAAGCCGATTTTGAGTTTAAACATCGCCAATGCTTCTTATACACTCAACAAAAATATAAACGCAACACTTTTGGTTTTGCTCCCATTTTGTATGAGATGAATTCAAAGATCTAAAACTTTTTCCACATACACAATATCACCATTTCCCTCAAATATTGTTCACAAACCAGTCTAAATCTGTGATAGTGAGCACTTCTCCTTTGCTGAGATAATCCATCCCACCTCACAGGTGTGCCATATCAAGATGCTGATTAGACACCATGATTAGTGCACAGGTGTGCCTTAGACTGCCCACAATAAAAGGCCACTCTGAAAGGTGCAGTTTTATCACACAGCACAATGCCACAGATGTCGCAAGATTTGAGGGAGCGTGCAATTGGCATGCTGACAGCAGGAATGTCAACCGCAGCTGTTGCTCGTGTATTAAATGTTCATTTCTCTACCATAAGCCGTCTTCAAAGGCGTTTCAGAGAATTTGGCAGTACATCCAGCCAGCCTCACAACCGCAGACCACGTGTAACCACACCAGCCCAGGACCTCCACATCCAGCATGTTCACCTCCAAGATCGTCTGAGACCAGCCACTCGGACAGCTGCTGAAACAATCGGTTTGCATAACCAAAGAATTTCTGCACAAACTGTCAGAAACCGTCTCAGGGAAGCTCATCTGCATGCTTGTCGTCCTCATCGGGGTCTTGACCTGCTCCAGTTCGTCGTCGTACCGACTTGAGTGGGCAAATGCTCACATTCGCTGGCATTTGGCATGTTGGAGAGGTGTTCTCTTCACGGATGAATCCCGCTTTGCTTTGAACCTTGAATCAGCGAAGCAGTGCTTCAATCTGCTGCTTCGTTGGTTCTTTGTTTTATTTCACTTTATCTTAATTTTTCCCTGCTAAAACCCTAAAGAGCATATGTCTGTAAGTAATATTTACCTTTTTATGTTAAACCGACCTGTTATGGTCTTCTGAAACAGTTGATAGATGTATTTTATAACTTAAAAACGGGATCGATGCTCGCGCATTAGCATGTCTACGGCATTTTCAATGTTAAAGTTAGCATTAAGCTGTTTGCATCTCAGCACGTTTGTGTGCATTTGTTTTCTGTATAATAATTAATGGCTCACGTTTGCTGTCGTAAGAGTCAAATGTATTAAAAATTGTAATTTTTTATTTATTTTATTTATATATTAATAATAATAATAGCAACAACAACAATAATAGTAATAACTAATAGTGCTACAATACAATTTTACAGAAACAGACAAAGAACCTGATAAAACAAAACAGAAAAGATAAAACCAACTAACAATGAACATAAATAAATAAACAAAATTTGACTTGCTCTTTTAAAAGATTTCTAGGGGAGCACCCTCAGACTCCCCCGTAATCAATACTGTGTTTTTACTTCACAGTTTGAAGTGAGTTTTCTTTGTTTCAGAGGGCTTCATACCCATTAAAATTCATCAGAATACACAAAATTTGATTTGCTCTTTTAAAATTTTCTGGGGGAGCACTCCCAGACCCCCATAATCAATAATATGTTTTTACTTCACAGTTTGAAGTGAGTTTTCTTTGTTTCAGGGGGCTTTATACCCATTAAAATTCACCAGAATATACAAAATTTGACTTGCTCTTTTAAAAAATTTCTGGGGGGCACCCCCAGATGCCCCATAATCAATACTGTGTTTCTATTTCATTCCTCCTGACCGCCAGAGGGCGGTGCTTTAGCACCTGGATAACTACATGTGCGCAGCACAGAGGTCGAGAATATATACCAACAAAGTCACACCATTGAATGTGACCTGGGTGACGTCACTGGTTGTCTTTATATATTAGACGCACCCAGCGCTCGCTTCTTTACTACATTCTCGCATTCTTAGAGGTTGAGAACGCATTTAGCTGCGATTGCCGCTCTCGCTTGTAGCCTCGCAACCCACCTTCGGTTGGAGCTACGTGCACTGCATACGTCCTCCAGAGGCTGCGAGACACGGCTTCACCGTTTTTTGTATTCTTTGACGCCTGTCGTGAGTACACCTTCCTAAACGCCGGGTGCGCGCCTTGCTGCTGCCCTGCTGGATAGTTTCCTCTGTGCACATTAGCTGTGTTGTTTCGATGAAAGCTGGCTATTTGTTTAGTTGTGTCGCTAACTACGTGGTAGTGTGTGTATCAGAACCAGTATAGTGTACTGTGTTGGGCTTGCCGTGAGTGTTTTACACTCCTTGAAGTACTTTGTCTGCACTGCTGCCATTTGCTAAGTTTAACAGCTCCGCTAGCAGCTAGTGTTATCGTCGTTGCTCTAAGTAACTTAGCACTTGGGCTGTGAGTTTTTTCGGCTGTGTGCATCGTGTTATTACTGTGGCTGTGAGTGTTTCACGCTCCGGGCCTTGTATTAGCTTTTACACTGTGAGTGTTTCAAGCTCCGTGCCTCATGCCGAGTTTGCGGCTGGAGTGCTTCACGCTCCGTGCCTCGTGTCGAGTCTGCGGCTGTGAGTGCTTCACGCTCCGTGCCTCGTGTCGAGTCTGCGGCTGTGAGTGCTTCACGCTCCGTGCCTCGTGTCGAGTCTGCGGCTGTGAGTGCTTCACGCTCCGTGCCTCGTGCCGAGTCTGCGGCTGTGAGTGCTTCACGCTCCGTGCCTCGTGTCGAGTCTGCGGCTGTGAGTGCTTCACGCTCCGTGCCTCGTGCCGAGTCTGCGGCTGTGAGTGCTTCACGCTCCGTGCCTCGTGCCGAGTCTGCGGCTGTGAGTGCTTCACGCTCCGTGCCTCGTGTCGAGTCTGCGGCTGTGAGTGCTTCACGCTCCGTGCCTCGTGTCGAGTCTGCGGCTGTGAGTGCTTCACGCTCCGTGCCTCGTGTTACTATTTACACTGCGTGTGATTCACGCTTTGTCTTTCCATTTGTAACCATCAGGGCTTGCGTTAGCCATCTGCACGCAGTCCACAATGTTGACAGAGCCTTTGTTGCATGGCTGTAGTACCTGTTTGGCTCCCTTGAGCCCAGATGATGGACATATGTTTTGCCCCTCCTGTCTTGGGATCGGACACCTGAGGGAAGCCCTGACTGGCGATGCCTGCCTTAATTGTGCCAGCATGCCACTGGCAGAGAGATCTGCTAGACTTGCGGCATTGGAAAGTGGAATATCTAGTGCGACTTTGGCCTCCAGCCCCAGGAAGGACCCAAAGCGCCGTAAACACCCACATGCAGGAGCCCCTTCTGCTAAGAAGGTTACTCATGACCATGCTTTGGTTGAAAAGGTCGAAACGTTGACTTCTGAGTTTGCTCTGATTAAGTCCTTGCTTCTGAATCTACAGCCTAAGGATGCAGTGACAGTTCCTGCTGTCCCTAATGAGGCTGATCAGACCAATGTAGTTACTCAGCAGGAGGACGATGTCGTGTCTATTGCTGCAACTGATTCCTTGTACATGACAAGTGATATAAACTGCGTGGAGCATGAGGATGAGAGGAGTCTTTCTCCAAGCCATTCATTAGTGGGCTCTCATACCTCCGAGGCAGAGTCCATGCTGCAAACCGAACCTGGACTATCCTTTGTCAAGCAAGCTGTTCAGTTGGCTTTATCCAGGCTTGGGGGCGACAATCCCCCTGCGGAAACCACCGCTTCAAGTGCCTTTTTCAAAGTCACTCAGAAGCCTGAGTTCAACGTTCCAGTTTCACAACCATATATCGAGGAGCTCCACCGATGTTGGGCGTTCCTCAAATCATTGACCCATCTATCACAGGACTGCAGAGCCCTTAGCTCTATGTGTGATTCAGCGCAATATGGTCTGAACCGTATGCCCGCCGTTGACAGCATTATTGCGAACCTGGTTGTGGCTCCAGCTAATGCTGCTCGGCCGGATGCCCGCTGCCCACGCCCTCAGTGTAGGGTCACTGATGACCTCCTCACCAAAAGCTATGACATAGCTGCTCGCATCGGTCGCCTAGGCAACTCACTGTCCCATTTAGCCCTTGCCCTCTCAAAGTCTTTGAGGGAGGCAGAGGTTGATGATGCTACGCAAAGTCTTAGTGATGCCTCACTCCAAACCTTTGCTTATATGTCCAGAGAGCTTGGCAGACTGATGTCAACCCTTACCATCACTAGACGTCAGGTGTGGCTTGCGCAGTCCCCCCTTTCCGAATCCTGCAGAGGCACACTCCGTTCGCTGCCTGTTCTTCCAGGCCAAGTATTTGGACCTGCGGCCCAACAAACTTAAGAGCGTGCTGTCGAGGCTAGTAAATCTCGGCAACAGTTTGTTGACCTACACTGGTCTTCCAGACCTCAGCCAGTCAGACGTGCTACAGCTTTTCACTCTACATCCAGGCTTCCGCCGACTCCCAGAGCTGCACGTGCTTTTGCAGTTGAGGGCCAGCTCTCCCAGCAGCCTGCCTTTCGTGAGCCTACGGGCAGACCCCCGAGAACTGAACGGTTTCGCAGAGCTTCCAGTAATCGCACCCAGAGGTCCTCAGGGATGCGAGGCAGAGGTGGTCGGGTCTGACTGCCAATGTTTGGCCCTCAGCCGTTTTTCACGAAATCAACTCAGCCACTGGGAGGCTCAAGTTCAAGACCCATGGGTCATTTCAACCTTGTTCGAAGGTTACAGAATTCAGTTCGGATGTCGTCCTCCGAAGTTCAGTGGGGTGAGGATGACTGTTGTTTCCAACTCGGTGCAGTCTGCTGCCCTACAACGGGAGATTTTGGAACTCCTGGAGAAGGGGACCATAGAGCCAGTTCACAGATCAGACCAGCTCAGGGGGTTCTATTCAATTTACTTCCTTGTTCCAAAGAAGGATGGCGGCTTTCGTCCTATCCTCGATCTCCGACGTCTGAATCGTTATATCAAAGTGCTGCAGTTGCACATGCTCCGCACAGTAGATGTCCTTCAAACTATCACACCAGGAGACTGGTTCACAAGTGTCGACTTAAAAGACGCCTATTTCCATGTGCCAGTGGCGCCTCATCACAGGCAGTTTCTCCGCTTTGCTTTCGAAGGTCAGGCATACCAGTTCAGGGTGCTTCCTTTCGGCCTCTCTCTTGCCCCTCGTACATTTACCAGATGTATGGCTGCAGCACTAGCCCCACTGCAAGCTCTTGGATTAAGAATCCTACCCTACTTAGACGATTGACTTGTCTGCGCTCCGACTCAGGAGCAGGCGCACAACGACACAGCTCTTCTACTGAACCATGTCTCTCATTTATGACTCAGTGAACTTTGCAAAGAGTTCTCTTGTTCCCAGTCAACAAACGACCTTCATCGGCATTGCCATCAACTCCCTGACTATGACTGCATTGCCATCCCCGCAGAGAGTGGGCGATGTAATTCGTCTCGTCTCACACATTCAACAGGCTGTGACACTGCCTTTTGGTTTGCTGCTCCGGGTGATGGGCAAATTGACTGCAGTGTCGCTAGTGGTACCTTTGGGACTTCTGTTCTTACGTCCCCTACAGATTTGGATCAACAACCTAGGCCTCAACTCGAAGTTGCATCAGCACAGGCTTGTACGACTCTCCAACCAGTGCCTTCTGCACCTCAAACCCTGGGGGAACGTGGACTTCATCTGCAAGGGTGTCCCTCTAGGCTCTGTTCTTTCTCGCCGAGAGGTGGTTGTTACAGATGCATCACTCAAATGTTGGGGGGCCGTGTGGAATCACAGGATGGTGAGGGGTGTCTGGAGTCCCCAGGGGAGACTCCAACACATAAAGGTGCTGGAGCTTCGCGCTGTGCGACTGGCTCTCAAGCATTTCCTCCCAGCCCTGAGAGGAAGACATGTTCTTGTCCGGTCAGACAACACGTCAACAGTCTATCACATAAACCATCAGGGGGGCACCAGGTCCAATCACTCATTGGCAGAAACTCGGAAGCTTCTCTTATGGGCGTTGCCTCACCTTCAGAGTGTCAGAGCAGTTCATCTGCCCGGTGTACAGAACAGTGCAGCGGATTTACTCTCCAGACAGAAACCACCACCGGGAGAGTGGAGACTGAACCCGATTGTGGTCTAAATGATCTGGCAGAAATATGGTGCAGTGGAAGTGGACCTTTTCGCTTCAAGCACCTCGACACATTGCCCACGATGGTACTCCCTCTTGGAACCAGACAGCCCGGTGGGGCAGGATGCATTGGCTCACCCGTGGCCGGATTGCCTCCTTGATGCTCTCTCTCCTCTCCCGCTGCTGATGTTGACACTGCACAGGATAGATCAGAGCAGCCACAGGGTGCTGCTGGTTGCTCCATTCTGGCCTGGGAGGATTTGGTTTCCCATGATTCACAAACTCCTCGAGGGAGAACCTTGGGCTCTCCCGGAGAGATAGGATTTGTTGTCACAGCTACAGGGGAGGATTTGGCACCCTCACCCAGAACTCCTTCAACTGTATGTGTGGCCGTTGAGGGGCCAGACTTCTTGTTAAGTTCTTGTGACCAGGCTGTTGTTCAGACTATCCTTAATTCACGTGCTGCTTCTACCAGGGCTTTGTATGACAACAGATGGAAGCTGTTTGCGCGGTGGTGTGAGAAACAAAAGTTAGACCCGGAGCATTGCTCTGTGCCTATTCTCCTCACATATTTACAAGAACTGCTGGAGAAAGGACTTTCTGTCGCTACCTTGAAGGTTTATGTTGCTGCAATCTCTGCCCGGCACATCTACGTTGATGGCCGGTCAGTGGGTTCACACCTCTTAGTGTGTCGTTTTTTGAAAGGTGCTCTACGTTTGTGGCCTCCAAGGCTTGCACGTGTACTTCATGGGACCTTCCTCTAGTCCTGGAAGGTTTAAGCTGTTCCCCTTTCGAACCAGTTGAAAGTGCTGATCTTAAATGGGTGTCAGTGAAGACTGCCTTTCTACTTGCACTGTCTTCGGCTAAGCGGGTGGGAGAGCTCCATGCCCTCTCAATCGCTGGGGACTGTTTGCGATGGAATTCTGACGGATCTGGTGTTACGCTGTGGCCTAATCCGTCCTTTTTACCCAAGAGAATTTCAACTTTTCATGTTAACCAGCCAGTTTCCTTGGCTGTGTATGTCCCGCATTCTGATCCAGGATTATCTGTTTCAGGTTCCCTGTGTCCTGTCCGAATGTTGAAGCAGTACATTAGTGCGACTGCCGGGATCCGGAAAACGGATGCCCCGTTTGTGTATTACGGTGATCACAAAAGAGGCTGTGCTGTCTCAAAGCAGCGACTCTCGCATTGGGTCGTGGATGCCATTTTACAAGTATACAGGTCCAGAGGTCTTCAGCCTCCTAAGGTTACGTGCCATTCCACCAGAGGGGTGTCCACCTCCTGGGCTGCACTGAGAGGTGTCCCTTTGAGTGATATTTGTGCTGCTGCTACGTGGGCTTCGTCCTGTACCTTCGCCCCCTATTTCAGACTGAATGTTGCCGCTCCTCCTGCGGTGACCACGGCAGTGTTGTCTGCCTCCACTCCCCACTGCTGATGCGAGGTGAGTGTGACTCTTCGTGACCTTGTTGGTATTAAGTCATCCAGGTGCTAAAGCACCTCCCTCTGGCCGTCAGGAGGAATGAAATAGAACGAGAGTTACGAATGTAACTACAGTTCTATGAATTCCAGATGACCGCCAGAGTTGCTTGTCACTCAGTCTTGCGAGTTCATTCCGAAAAGAAGCGAGCACTGGGTGCGTCTTGTATATAAAGACAACCAGTGACGTCACCCAGGTCACATTCAATGGTGTGACTTTGTTGGTATATATTCTCGACCTCTGTGCTGCGCACATGTAGTTATCCAGGTGCTAAAGCACCGCCCTGTGACCGCCCGGATGACCTGGGCGGTCATCCGGAATTCATAGAACCGTAGTTACATTCGTAACTCTCGTTTTACTTCATAGTTTGAAGTGAGTTTTCTTTGTTTCAGAGGGCTTCATACCCATTAAAATTCACCAGAATACACAAAATTTGACTTGCTCTTTTAATAATGTTCTGTGGGGAGCACCCCCAGAATCAAGACTACACCCTGCCCCCCACCACCCTTTTATGTGCCTTTTTATGTTCACCATTTGCATTCTTTTTATGCCCCCCCCCCCCCCCCCCCCCCAGGCTATTTAGAATAGATTTGTATACTGTATAATGTGTTTATTGTATTTATTGAGGAAAAAGAGTGTGTGCCCCCACTACGCCACATTTTAGGGAATTGCTGGAATTAATTTTTGCCAGGAAAAAAATTCAGTCAGATGAAAATTTATTGCTTTAACCCATGGCATAGTGATGCGTAAAATGGCACTAACAATTGCTGTGTTAACGTTGTTAGAGGATCTTGCAAATGGTACAATCTGACGTGAGCATGTAGTCAGGACACACAAGGATTTACTTCCAAATGAGGAAAATAGGCTCTGAAACCGATTTCAATTACCAATTCCACTGTTACTGGAGTTCCACATAGAACTGCGGTTGGCCCAGAGCGTAATACTGCAAGGACCCAGGGGTTTTCTGTGTCCACACAGATGCTGACCACGTTGAGCTTCCTGGCATCAGAGGCATTCCAGCGTGAGCTGGTTGATCAGTCAGTCGTGTGCTAGTCAACCTTGCTCTTAGCCACCAGCTGTGTGGAACATAATCATCCAATTTTTTTTTAACAGCATGTGTGCCCGCTGTTCTTCGTGTCAGCCTCTCACACACACACGCGCGTGCTTTGTAGCGCCCACGAACATTTTTTCAGTTTCATGATTAATCCGTTTTAATTGCATACTGAATAAACTGTCCCTGTGTGTCTCTGCGTAATTTCCAGTCATCTATAGTAAAATTTCTTTCCTGTGCTCATGTTGTCTGATGTGAAGCCGTGGGGAATCCCTGCTCCAAGAGCCTATTTACATGAATTTGCATATTTAAATGGGCCTGGCCAGGGAGGAGTTTGGTTCCACGCTCAATTCCACGTTCAGTGGGATGTACAACCCCTGGCAAAAATGATGGAATCACCGGCCTCGGAGGATGTTCATTCAGTTGTTTAATTTTGTAGAAAAAAAGCAGATCACAGACATGACACAAAACTAGTCATTTCAAATGGCAACTTTCTGGCTTTAAGAAACACTATAAGAAATCAAGAAAAAAAGATTGTGGCAGTCAGTAACGGTTACTTTTTTAGACCAAGCAGAGGAAAAAAATATGGAATCACTCAATTCTGAGGAAAAAATTATGGAATCACCCTGTAAATTTTCATCCCCAAAACTAACACCTGCATCATATCAGATATGCTCGTTAGTCTGCATCTAAAAAGGAGTGATCACACCTTGGAGAGCTGTTGCACCAAGTGGACTGACATGAATCATGGCTCCAACACAAGAGATGTCAATTGAAACAAAGGAGAGGATTATCAAACTCTTAAGAGGGTAAATCATCACGCAATGTTGCAAAAGATGTTGGTTGTTCACAGTCAGCTGTGTCTAAACTCTGGACCAAATACAAACAACATGGGAAGGTTGTTAAAGGCAAACATACTGGTAGACCAAGGAAGACATCAAAGCGTCAAGACAGAAAACTTAAAGCAATATGTCTCAAAAATCGAAAAATGCACAACAAAACAAATGAACGAATGGGAGGAAACTGGAGTCAACGTCTGTGACCAAACTGTAAGAAACTGCCTAAAGGAAATGGGATTTACATACAGAAAAGCTAAACAAAAGCCATCATTAACACCTAAACAGAAAAAAAACGTTACAATGGGCTAAGGAAAAGCAATCGTGGACTGTGGATGACTGGATGAAAGTCATATTCAGTGATGAATGTCGAATCTGCATTGGGCAAGGTGATGATGCTGGAACTTTGTTTGGTGCCGTTCCAATGAGATTTATAAAGATGACTGCCTGAAGAGAACATGTAAATTTCCACAGTCATTGATGATATGGGGCTGCATGTCAGGTAAAGGCACTGGGGAGATGGCTGTCATTACATCATCAATAAATGCACAAGTTTACGTTGATATTTTGGACAATTGAAAGGATGTTTGGGGATGATTAAATCATTTTTCAAGATGATAATGCATCTTGCCATAGAGCAAAAACTGTGAAAACATTCCTTGCAAAAAGACACATAGGGTCAATGTCATGGCATAGGGTCAATGTCAACGAGCAGATCTGATTTGATGCAGGTGTTAGTTTGGGGGATGAAAATTTACAGGGTGATTCCATAATTTATTCCTCAGAATTGAGTGATTCCATATTTTTTTCCTCTGCTTGGTCTAAAAAAGTAACCGTTACTGATTGTCACAATCTTTTTTTCTTGATTTCTTATAGTGTTTCTTAAAGCCAGAAAGTTGCCATTTGAAATGACTTTAGTTTTGTGTCATGTCTGTGATCTGCTTTTTTTTCTACAAAAATAAACAACTGAATGAACATCATCCGAGGCCAGTGATTCCATAATTTTTGGCAGGGGTTGTACAAATGGAACGTGCGTAGATTCATGGCTACGCACACTTTCATACATCTGAATATATTTGTACTTGCGTCAGATTCAGGGTTTTGGCGTACGCCATGTTTTAGTAGAAAGTCAATGCAAGTCTTTGTACATGAGACCCCGTGTCTTTATAAAATTGACTACACCTACAGGGCTCGAAATAGTATGTGCATGTGCTAGTTTGTGCACGTATTATTCAAGCGGTGCACGTAATTTTATACTGCACTTGCACTGGTGCAAGTAACTTTATCCAAGTTTTATCAACTGTCAGGAATTTTCAATACATTATCAATTATTAATGTCTTTACTTTGATTTGCTGTCTTTGATTTTGTCTTTGATCTCATTCTCCATATACACATTTATATACATGTTTCATTAATATTGGTTTCTTTGTTAATCACTGAATTGCTAAAGTAGTTATATTCACTATTGATACATATCTATTCACTATATTCACTGAACTGTTTAATTATTAAACTGCTCACAAAATGATCTTTGACTCAGTGAGAGGGCAGACTGTTTTTCTGAGATTATGTTTTTGCTGAGCACAGATGCACGTTCTAATTAACAGTCTAGCCTTGAGCAGGGAGCGGTGTGACCTGTGTATTAGTTCAGGGTTATGCTGTTTACTTCGTGAGACTGGAGCCTTAAAGCCATAACAATTTCATATCGATGTGAGACCAGACTTTGTGTCGCTAACGTGTTTTGGTATTTTGTCCTTCTATATGCTTGTATGTAACTTTATTCGAAATAAATATGGGAGGCAGATGGGCGGGGCCCTTCAGAGCGGACGACACGGTGGTTGTCGAGGGATCACGCTTGTTTGCTCTCTCCTGATCAGGAAAAAGAAATTCAGTCTCCTGCGTGATTATTTTCTGTGTTAACTGAATTGTTCTTTTCAGGCCCAGCTCTGAACAACTCTATCATCAACTATAAGCACCAGTAAAAGGAATAAATAAGGGAAAAAAAACATTTCCAGTGTGTTGTCTTCATCTTCCCTGCGTTTTATGACACACGGAGCGCGTTGCTGTGATCTATTTGTTGTTTGCGCGCGCACATGTAAACAAAGAAAAGAAAAAAAAAAAAACTGGCTGGCTGCGTTTTCTCTCTCTCTCTCGCTCTCTCATTGTGTTATGAACCAGTCACCATTTGTTTTATTATACATCTGTGTAGTTAATAAAATTATCTTCACGGATGATTAGTTCGCGCGCACATGGAAAAAAAAGTGGCTGCCGCTGCGGTTCCTTTACGGAACCCGGGACACGTCACTTAAAATGATTTATTTATTTATTTATTTATTTTCTGGCCATGATCATTTGTGCGCACATTTTCCTTTAATTGAGCACACAAATTAATAAAACATGCTCTCAAATGAATAAAACGTGCGCACGTTTTCCTGGCCGTGATAATTTGTGCGCACATTTTCCTTTAATCGAGCCCTCAAATTAATAAAACATGCACATTTTCCTTTAATTGAGCCCTCAAATTAATAAAATGTGCACACGTTTTCCTTTCATTCAAAATGAACTTCATAATATGACCTAAATTGTCATCCTCACGATGCTTTGACCTCAGCATCCTTTTTAATGTACTCCAGATGATGCCATGCTGGGCAGCTGGAGTTCTCTGTATGTCCTTGTGCACCCAAACCATGATGATATACCCTGACCAGATCCATTTCTAATGAGGAAATGTATTACACTGTCTGCTGGTTTGTTGGCTAAGTCAGCATTTATGTGTCAAGACAATATTGAGTGCACATTTTACAAATTGTGGCCACATTTAAGTAGATCTTGCCCTTGTTTTACTCAAACGATGCTTAAAACGAGTGCATGATATAATAAAACGTGCGCATGATATAATAAAATGTGCACACATTCTCTCCATATGCAAAACATTTTGCGATGACACTTCCAGGTCTCCGTAGTTCCTCACTCTCCCCTGAAACTGTCATAATTGTGTTATAAACCAGTCACCATTTGTTTTATTATACATCTGTGCAGTTAATAAATAAAATAATATTCACAGACGATTCGTTTGCGCGCGCACGTAAAAAAAAAAAACCTGAGGGGAGAGCAGCAGCAGCGGCAAACTCTCCCCAGAAAGGAATTAAGTCTTGACACATCAGAGGAGGAGTTTTAAGGTTGATATAAGACTGACTTTTGGTTGTGCAAGTAACTTTTTTTGGTGCAAGTAATTTTTTTTTTTACTAGCACCAGTGCAAGTAGGTTAAAAATGTATTTCAACCCCTGACCTATAATGTCTGTCATAACCTCACTTAATTCAGAGGAAAGGTGTCTTGAGGCCAGTACTTCTCTAACCCCAGTGTGTCCACTCAGCAGTAGGTGAGGCCTTTTTGATGAGTGCCCAAAGTGCTTTTTTCATCCCAGCCATGGTCTCTGCACCATCACTGCAAACACCAATGCAGTTCTCCAACTTTAGCCCAGAAGCAGTCCAGCATTTCGAATAGCTCTTCAGCTGTGGCTCTGTCTCTGACATATTTATAAAAAGTAGATGCTCAGACAGGGAGTTTCTCATGTCAAAACGTACATAACAAATTAACAGTCTTTGTTGCTGTCAGTGGCTTCGAATTGTAAGGCAAAACATTTGTCTTTGAGTTTACTTACCAGCTGTTCTTGAAGGTCATGAGCAATGTCATTTATACATCTGGTGACAGTGTCATTGGACAGAAGGATAGTTTTCTTTTTGCGGGACTTGCATCATCCAGTATGACAGAGACCATGTCTACTGCTGCAGGCACGATCAGCTCATCTGTTATGGTGTGGGTTTTTTTTGTTTTTTTTGAGCAATTTGGTGCGCCACCTTACATGATGCTAACAGTGCTCACTGGTTTACTAAAGTAGCTTTCACAAAGCAAGATGATTGCTGGCAGTATACGCACGTTTTCGCTGAAAAAACTGAAGCAGGTTATCGCGTGATTGGGGTGTAATGTCTTTAAGTGATGTCAGTGTTCCATGATGCATACTACAAAATGGCCGACGCACATCCAAAATGTCCTTGTAACTATTTAATCTTAACCTAACTGCTTTTCAAAATGGCAAACACACACACATCCAAAATGTCCTTGTAACTATTTAATCTTAACCTAACTGCTTTTCAAAATGGCACACACACATCCAAAATGTCCTTGTAACTATTTAATCTTAACCTAACTGCTTTTCAAAATGGCACACACACATCCAAAATGTCCTTGTATTTGGCACGACTGTCTGATCTTTTTATAGCTTTCTAATCCATAAAACCATTTGATCTTTTTAATAGCTGTTTAATTGATGAAACCAAAGTATTCACATCTATTTGGACAGCATGATGGAACAGTCTGATTTGCTGTTTGACAACGACATACAAATGCACTATAAAATTTTTACATACCGCCTTGAACGCAACATGAGCATGACACCCGCTTATACCCGCCTGTCTCACGTAACTTTGCAGCCAATCACATAGCCACTGATTCATGACAGGCTAAGGATCGCACACATGGGGGCTGGCCTAGACTCAGGAATAAAACTTAAAGTAGTGAGAAAATCTGGGCTCTTTGTTCAGACGTTGCATGTGGTTTGTTCGAAGACCCCAGCGCTGCTCGATGATGCTGTAATCAGTGTACGCACCTTCAATACAACATCTAAACTTTGAAGTCCGTTTCCTGTCCAGTTCTTTTTGAGATCACTCACCACATAAAAGAATCCTAACAGTGACACCTTAATTGGTTTCATGCTGTCTGCTGCCAAAATTTTAAGACACAGCAAACGCACCAGTCTTGTCTCCCACCATAGTCACAGTGAAGCCATGCACTACATACATGTCATCATATTTCCTCCTCTTAGCTTTCGAGTGACTTTCGTTTGCCTCTTTATCTCCGTTTCTCTCCGCCTTTCTTTTCATCCCAGTTGAAAATTTGTCCATGGTGTCTCTTGAAGGTTTGTTCACTGCACTTCGTATCACCTGCTCTGTGCTGTGTGTGCGCGCATGCTCCGTGCGAAAACACCTACACCATTGAGCTGCATTCCATTATACTACAGTCCTCAATACTCTTTGCGCACACTGACAATGAGAGCGCCACTGCCACCTACTGTAGTGGATGTGCAACTACACTTGTATTCTACTACGGGGGAAAAGTATGTTCCATGCAGTCACACACGCGCCCTCCCTGGCATCGCAGGGAGGGCTATTTGAGAAGGACTGAGCAAAGGTATATATAAAGACAAAAGACTAATGGCAGCAAAGCATAAATTACAGTTATTGCTGTTGGGGGGAAAATTAAGCTTAGTAATGTTGGTAGACCTGTATAAGCAGTGCATTAAGCTATGCTAGAAATGGATGGTTATGTCCTGCTTTTATGAACATCGTCTGCAAAGTAGAAACTAAAGGCTTACAACATTTATGCTCTCTGGAGTGTAAGTTAATTTATTGGATTTTAATGGCGTTATGTGCATGAAATTGCATTTGCATGTGCTTTATGGTTTTTCACAATACTGTATATGTTACCTGCACAAATATGACAGACATGGCTATACTAATTGCTACCTGTAAAGTGGTGGCAGGACATGCGATTGAATTGCCTTTTGTTACCCTTCGCATTGGCTTAGTGTCAAGCAAGGTATTGTTTTCACTGGTGTGTACGTTGACAAGCGAAATGATTGGTAGGATTTTCTTTCAAATGGGGTGGGAACATTACATTGATGATATCTAGAGGTGATTAGATTTTAGAGTTTGGTCAGAGGTTAAGTTCAAGGAAAAACACAGACCAAAAAGCACTTTTTTTTAATTATTTTTTGATAGCTGGATCAAACTTAGTGGGAATGTTACTTGTGTATATATATCTAGAGATGATTACATTTTGGAGTAGTTTGGTCAAGGCTAAGGAAAAGGTGGTCTGAAAAAACTTTGTTTTGTATTCTTTTATACTTTTCATTGCTTATGATGTTTCTGTGTAGGAGCTGAACATTTGGGAATTGTCAGTTGCACTGCTTGTGGGCGACAAGTTAACCACTTCCAGAGAGATTCTTTCTATCGACATCCAGTTCTGAAAGTACTTGTTTGCAAGGTGAGCCTATTTACATATATGATGTTTTGATTATTACACTAAAAAATTAAATTTGATTTATTATTAATAATGTACACATATAATATTTTATTATTAAGTCAGAAACCATGGAAATGTTCTAAACTATTAAATCTGGAGTTTATCTGAATTAATCATTTTGATGTGTGTGTGTGTGTGTATATTATGTATTTGTATAACTTTTTTAAATAACCAATTATACAGTTAGCCACTTGTGTTAACGTCATAGCCGTTTTGCGGTGCTGCTGTTCCCCAAATAATCAGAAGCCATAGCTCATTCAGTATGACCAAGGCCCTCTTTGCCAGTCAACTGGAATGTTTGCAATGTTTGGTTAAAATGTGTTTGTTGAAATTTGTTAGACCCCCTGCAGCGTTAAATATAGCCACCAGTGATATGAACTGTTGGTAAAGGTAAATTATGATAATTGTTTTGGTAATATCTGAGCATGTTAGGGTGTGTGTGTAATTGGTATCTAGATATAAATGTGCATGATGCGAGTGTATCAATTCGTTCAGTATACATCAATTTAATTGACGGGTGTTTTGAACATGGATGGAAGCCAGAAAGCACATTTCTACCACAACAAGAACAGCAGCAAGCAGTTGGAAGAGATTTTTGATGCACCTAAAACATTTAAATCAGGTATTTGGAGATACTTTGGATTTTTTTTAAACAGATGGGAAACTTGACAAAACGCAGGTCGTTTGTAAAGAATGCCTTGTCGCTAAGCGGTATCGACACAGCCGCAGATTGTAAACCGATCTCCGGCAAAACTGGTAAAGTATAACAAATTACTTTTGCCAAGGTGGTACTCTGCCAGTCAGTGACTCACTTTAAGTCACTCATTGAGTGATGTCGTCTTCCTGTTTACTTTAGTTCTGACAGTGTGATGAAATTAGTTCCAAATTTGAGGGAACAGATTCCTGTTCCTTAGTGTTGAATCTGGTAAAAATGCTGCAAGTCCTCTGCCTCTTGTAGAATCAGAATAGTACCATACTGAATTGCAGCTTCTTATTTTCTGTTTAAATTTTTGGTATAATTTCTTTGCATCATGTTGAGTCGCGTCGTATCTGTGAGGAATTGAATCGCCATCAAATACATATCAAATCACATTGAATCGAGAACAGGGGTGAATCGTATCGCATCATCGCCATGTATCGCTATATGTATCGTATCGCTGGTAGTGTGTCAAGGTGTGTATCGAATTGTTGTCAGTGATGAGATTCACATGCCTAATACACACACACACACACATACATACATATATATGTATATTTTCTTCAATTTATCTGCATTTTGTAATGACATTATCTGTTTTTTCCAGTCTTGCTACAAGTATTATTTAAGTGATGATATCAGTAAGGATGGAGAAGGAATGGATGAGCAATGCAGGTAGGATGACTTTTTTAGATATCTGAACTCAAGTATAGGCAATGTTAACTTGAACATTATAAAGTTTATTTTTCTCCCTTATGCAGATGGTGTGCTGAGGGAGGAAACTTGATCTGTTGTGACTTCTGTAGCAATGCTTTCTGCAAGAAGTGTATTTTAAGGAATTTGGGGAGGAAGGAGCTGTCTGGTATCTTGGAGAGCAAATGGTACTGTTATGTCTGTAGCCCAGAGCCCCTTTTTGACCTTGTGGAGGCCTGCAACACAGTCCTTTGCAGTATGGAGAATCTGTGGCGGCAGCAGCGCAAGAGGAATCGTGCAGAGCCAGAGAAATCTGAACTTTTTCACATCTTGCCACAAAACATTCCTCTGGATAAGTGGGATCACAGTGGCATGGATGGAAGTGTGGTGTTCAACTATAACACTCTGCAGATTTCAAAGGACATGACTAAAAAAGCCAAACATTTAGTGGAATCAGCAAACACTATAAATCGAACATTTGTCAATTTTATTCACACTGTAACAAAAAACAAACAAGCACATGGTGTTCGCGTTCTGCATCTGAAGTCTTTTTTGTCAGTGCTGAAAGGCTTGAGGAAGTCCCTAACAGCCCTTGAGGATTGCCTTAAGGAAGAATTTAATGACTTGGACACAATAGAGAGTTGGGAAAGTTTCTTAAATGATGACTTTGACACGCATCATGTGACAGAATCAGAGCTTGATATCTCGGATGGTGCATGTTTGAATGTCTTGCAGAAGTTGGCAGCTGAACATTTTAATGATGATGATTCAGACTCTAAGGGCTTTACTGATAGTATTAAGTCTTTTTCCCATGGGAGAAGTACCCATGGCTGCTCTGGGGAGTGCCTGGATTCCGAACAAAGGAACAGCCAGACGCCTGTGGTCAGTATGACAAAAAAACTAGTGGTGCAACTTACACCCGTACCTATGGAACAGGAGCCCCCCTCCACTGCTCCGGATGCAGAGACAGAGATAGACAAGCACATAATGGTTAATTTGGAGGAAGAAGAGGAGGTAGGAAATGGAGAAATGGATGTTGCTTGTAGTAAACCTGACAGCAACATGAGCAGTGACATCTCTAGTACATTGAAGGAATCTGTACATCTAGAAGAGGAACAAGGCAATAGGCGGTCTCCTCGGGTGAAAACCACACCCCTGCGACGTCCAAGTGATATCAAGGGTAAAAAGCCACTTTCAGCAGCCGAAACTGACACTGACCTCGACCAGGAGGAAACTCCCAGCACAGGACCAGCCAAAGAGGGTGAAGAAGAGCTTAGAACAAGAGATGACTCAGACTCAGATGAAGTTCCAACAGCTCTGGTTGAAAGAGCAGCTATGACACAAACATCTGATGAGCCCCAGAGTGATGAGGATGATAAAGCATCAAATAAGGTAGCTAAGAAATGTCTCTTTTGGCTGAATAAGAACACTCCGGAAAATATTAGACGCAAGCGCAAGTTCCTTGACTGTTCTCCTGGGTCTGACTCAAGGAAAGTCAAGCCTCGAATGGAAAGTGTAAGCGATTCTTCTAGTGATGAAGACTCTGAGAAGCAAATAAAACGCTTGCAGACTGTGAGGTCAATAGGGAAGCCTCAACTCTCCAAAAGGCAGGATGACTGTGCAGTTAGAGAGCAGGGGCAAATATTGTCCAGCAAGTCCAACTTTAAACCTCGGCAGGAAATAATGGTGTTGACAACTTCGTCAAGTGATGACGAATGTGATGATGATGGTGACGACGATGATGATGACAATGACTCTGGCAGCGATGAAGATGATCAGAAGATCAAGCCAATTACTGAAAATGTTTCCTTATTGGCTACAACAGCATTTCACCAATCATCTGGTGAGTTTGACTTTAATGCTAATAGATACTGTAGGTGTGTAAATCAGTTTTCTCATATGAGCGCAGGACAAGAACATAGATCAGATTTAGGCTAGTGTCTCTCATGTGCCTAAATTGTCCAGAGTTGTCCTTTTGTACATATAGCACATGACTCCATTACAAATGTGTATTTACCGAATGTTCAGTCATGGTGTGAAGGCTGGGTAGAGCATGCAGGAAGCAGGGCTCCGCACACAAAATTATACTGTAGAAATCGCTCTTTTCTTCCCTACATTTGTCTCACAAGTTTGGTGATGACCCTTACAGACAATGGTTTCCAAATCTTGTCTTTTCTCCTTTTAGACCTTTTTTTTTTATTAGTGTCTTTGTATAAATGACCTTTCTGTATCCTCAGATGTTTGTTTTCTCCCAGTTTCATGTCAGTATGGTAGACACATCAACAGTTGCTCACTGTTATTTTTGGGCTGAATTCAGAGAAACAGTTTCACACAAAGAAAGATCTTCCTGTATTCTTGCTTTCTGGCAAACATGCGGAAATTTCACACCTTTTCAAGAACGTTGTCCTCTGTGCACGACACCATAACTGGTGATTCAACAAACAAAACCTGCGCTCTGCACAGTTTCTCCAATCACAGCCACATGAGCCTTTAATGTCTTTAGACTTGTTTGGGTGTCTTTGTGGCTTTATTCAAAAATCTCTTTGCACAGTCACTCGGTTGTTGGGAACTGCCTACTCCAGACACATTATATTTAGTTTGCACAATTATGGCATCTGAAATTGGGGCGCTATGTATACAGATGGCTGTAATGGACAATTTTCAAGTTGTGCCGCCATCTTGAAACCGTGACTTCTGTCTAGTGAGCCTCTCGCTTGCATGTTTGGTGTCATTAGAAACAACAGCTTGTTATGACGCCTCACGGAGCGGCTGACCAACCGGTTAAACAATGTCTCCGAAAGCCAACCTAAGTCCAGATTTCTTGTTTCGTTTTGGCTTCGGTGTCTGTCGTTAGTGCTGTGACCGGCGCTTTACATTCGTTGCTGGGAATGTTCCATGACGTGCGACTGATATCGTTATTCAAGCGTTCAAAAGGCTATTCCTACCTCCACACAACTCAAAACCAGTGAAGCGAAAGTTTCTTGAAGTTATTTTTGTTGAACGAAAACCGTGTCTCCCTAACCACACAGAGTTGTGACATCATCACACACGTGTAGGTGCTGCTCTATATCGCAAATTGAAAATCATCCGTTCCTAAATGGTTAATGTGATGTTTTTGTTAAACCTTTTAAATTAAACTGAAAGTCTGCACTGTAAAAACATCTTGTTTCATTTCATCTCCCAAATCACAAAAATTGTGACTGTTCAATTATTTGTGAACTCGACTGTAATTGTAATCCATGTATTTTAGAGCCATTGTGCTGATAAATGGACAAATATGGACAGTCAATGTAAAAAACAAAACAAAAAAACATTATCTTCATGGTGCAGTGTGCACATTTGAACTGCACATTTGAGGTGCCATGATTGGAATACAGCCATATTCGATAAATAAATAAATAAAACGTTTGTTGCGATTAATTTCATGGAGTCTTCTTTTGTCATCCTCACTATTTAACACGAAAGATGGTTTCATTGGTTTTAATAAATATTTTAGGGTGTTGACAGTGATGTAGTGGCTTCAACATAAAACATTCATTCTGAAGTCAAAAAACTGATCTTCAGTCTTCCTAAGGGCTGGAGTAATAGTTATTTTTATTTATTGTTTTTGTAGGAGATGACGAGCAGTCTGGGCCCTCTTGGGCAGCAGAAGATGACGATGACCCAGAAAATAGGTATGGTTCCAAAAGCCCGGACACAAAGTTTGCAAAATACCATAGATGTGGAAGAAAGAAAACTGCGAACCCCAACCTCTGCGCACGTTCTAGCAACCGCATCGTCATCAAGACTCAGTTGCAGTCTATTCAAACAAGACCAAAACGTAGCTGCAGCAGAGCGCCAGCAATCAAATACACATTCTAGACATACACTGTGAAAATGGCTTGCATGATCATACACTGAACCTGAACTTCCTCAGTTATAGCTTGTGAATCATAAGCCACTTCCTTAGCTTTTATCGTTATCGACTTGAGTTTGCATTCGAGTTGCAGTTTACCCATTATGCCTTTGAGAATCTCTTGAGAGAAAATTTTAAGTTTTTGATGTTGTATTTTCCAGCGATAGTCTAACCTTTGGAAAGATCTGAGCTTTGATCTGTTAGAACAAACTAACAAAATTGTTTTCTTCTATTGAGCAGCACTGTAAAATAAATGGATTGTTTGCAGATTAAACATTAAATTTAATACTTGCCTGCTGCAATATCTTGACAAATTTATTAAAAATAAAAACTAAGAAATTACATGTACATAAGTATTCACACCTTTTCCTCAATACGTTGTTGATGCACCTTTGGCAGCAAATATAGCCCCAAGTCTTGAATATGATGCCACAAGCTTGGCACACCTACCTTTGGACAGTTTTGTCCATTCCTCTTTGCAGCACATCTCAAGCTCCATCAGGTTGGATGGCGAGCATCGGTGCACAGCCATTTTCAGATCTCTACAGAGTTGTTCGATCAGATTCAGGTCTGCACTCTGAAATCAGTCTTTTGACATCTTAGCTGGGTGCTTAGTGTCATTGTCCTGCTGAAATATGAACCATCGCCCCAGTCTGACTTAAAGAGACCTCTGGAGCAGGTTTTCATCCAGGCTGTCTCTACATTGCGGGTTCCTGCTGCTGAAAAACATCACCACACCATGGTACTGCTACCACCATGTTTCAGTGAAGGGATGGTACCTGGTTTCCTCCAAACATGACACCTGGCATTCACGCCAGAGAGTTCAATCTTTGTCTCATCAGACCAGAGAATTTTGTTTCTCATGGTCTGAGAGTCCTTCAGGTGCCTTTTGGCAAACTCCAGGTGGGCTGCCATGTGCCTTTTTACTAAGGCACATGGCATATTACCCCATTAGAGCGCTTCGCTCTCAGACTGCGGGCTTACTTGTAGTTCCTAGGGTTTGTAAGAGTAGAATGGGAGGCAGAGCCTTCAGCTTTCAGGCTCCTCTCCTGTGGAACCAGCTCCCAATTCAGATCAGGGAGACAGATACCCTCTCTACTTTTAAGATTAGGCTTAAAACTTTCCTTTTCGCTAAGGCTTATAGTTAGGGCTGGATCGGGTGACCCTGGACCATCCCTTGGTTATGTTGCTTTAGACGTAGACTGTTTCATAATTATTGTATGGCCTTGCCTTGCAATGTGGAGCGCCTTGGGGCAACTGTTTGTTGTGATTTGGCGCTATACAAGAAAAAAGTTGATTGATTGATTGATAAGGAGTGGCTTCTGTCTGGTCACTCTACCATAGAGGCCTGATTGGTGGATTGCTGCAGAGAAGGTTGTCCTTTTGGAAGGTTCTCTTTTCTCCACAGAGGAATGCTGGAGCTCTGACAGAGTGACCATCGGGTTCTTGGTCACCTCCCTGACTAAGGCCCTTCTCCCCCGATCGCTCAGTTTAGACGGGTATCCAGCTCTAGGAAGAGTCCTGGTGGATCAGAACTTCTTCCATTTTCAGATGATGGGAGCCACTGTGGTCATTGGGACCTTCAAAGCAGCAGAAATGGTTCTGTACCCTTCCCCAGATTTGTGTCTTGAGACAATCCTGTCTCGGTCTACAGGCAATTTCTTTGACTTCATGCGTGATTTGTGCTCTGACATGCTCTGTCAACTGTAGGACCTCATATGTCGACAGGTGTGTGCCTTTCCAAATCATGTCCAATCAACTGAATTTACCCCAGGTGGGACTCTAATTAAGCTGTAGAAACATCTCAAGGATGATCAGTGGAAACAGGATGCACCTGAGCTCAAGTTTTGAGCTTCATGGCAAATGCAGTTAATACTTGTAAATGTAATTTCTTAGTTTTTTCTTTTTTTAAAATAAATATGCAAAAATTTTAAAAATCTTTTTTCCACATTGCCATTGTGGCGTATTGTCTATAGAATTTTGAGGGGAAAAAATAAATTTCATCAGTTTTTGAATAAGGCTGTAACAATAACATGTGGAAAAAGTGAAGCGCTGGGAAATACTTTCCGGATACACGATAGCTTACTTTTTGCGAGATTTGTTTCCTTCCTTTTCAAAACGTACATAATGCATATGTAATAGCTTAATGTGTTGCATTTAAAATTTGTTTGATTTTCTCCGGACCCCCAATAAAGCTGTATTGCAACCAGAACACATTTACTCGTATACCTTAGAAATTTTGTTTTGCTCTAATTTTTATAACATGTTATAAAACTTGTTTGTTTAATAAAATGGTGAATGTACTTTATACAGGTATGCAAATAGACCTTGGTTTTATGTTGATTCCTGTGTCCTAATAATACTTTTGGCTGCAGCATCCATTTCTTAGGAATGTGCCTTTAAAACATCTTAAAAATAAACTGTTGCGATATTGACAGTGGTTGAAATAATGTCTGTGAACACTTGAAATTTTGCAGGCAATTCTTCAGTGTCCTGTCAGAACATTAAAGAAATTCGTGTAATTTGTAAACTCAGATATTATTCATGCCACCATCTTCCACAACAAAGCATTCAAAATTATTAATTACTTTTCAGTGTGTGCAGACTTATAATCCAATAATAGCAGACTGTTCTTTCTTTTCTAGATACAGTTTGTGGTGGATGTCAAGTGACATCTCTTGATGGTGAAACGGTGCACTCTTGTAGTGTCAGCTTCGTACTATCACTGCTTGCCCTTTAGTAGATGAATAATAAATTATCTGGTTGTATAACATATTGTAAGTCTGTAGTTCTTTTTACAACCTCAATTCCAGTGAAGTTGGGACGTTGTGCAAAATGTAAATAAAAACAGAATACAATGATTTGCAACTCCTCTTCAACCTACATTCAGTTGAATATGCTACAAAGACAAGACATTTAATTCAAACTGATAGACTTTTGTTTTTATGCAAATATTTGCTCATTTTGAAATGGCTGTCTGCAACACATTTCAAAAAAGTTGGGACGGGGCAACAAAAGACTGGGAAAGTTGATGAATGCTCAAAGAACACCTAATTGGAAACAGGTGAGTGTCATGACTGGATATAAAAGGAGCATCCCCAAAAGGCTCAGCCGTTCACAAGCAAAGATCGGTCGAGGATCACTACTTTGTGAACAATTGCTTGAAAAAATAGTCCAACAGTTTAAGAACAATGTTTCTCAACATTCAGTTGCAAGGAGTTTAGGGATTCCTTCATCTACAATCCATAATATAATCAGAAGATTCAGAGAATCTGGAGAATTTTCTACACATAAGCGGCAAGGCTGAAAACCAACATTGAATGCCCGTGACCTTGAACTGAATTTGAATTGAACTGAATTTATTAGGTGCCAATGCTTAAAAAACAAACAAACAAACAAAAAACCACTCCTTTACAGACCACAAAATCAATACAAAAAAAAGTTACAGAAAAGAGAGAACAAGGAAACAATGTACATGGTGCCCGTTTTCTAATAAACTCTCTATATAGCATATTTTTCTTCTTGCAAGCCTTTTGCAGCCCTGTTGTTATCCATGGACAATCCTTATATTTATTATTTACACTGTACTGTATAATTGGACAGTTCTTGTTTTATATATCAAGGAATATTTTTTTCAAATTTGGCATATGCTAAATTAGCATTATGCTCTGCATGAATAGAATTCCAATCCTGCAGATGTAAATCATTTTTTAAGGCAGTAATAGCTTCTTCAGTTTGCAGTCTTGTACAATATGGTTTTTTCTCATCACACTTCTCACTTCTAGATCAATTACTATAAAAATTGGTTGGTGGTCACTAATATCATTGATCAATCATCCACTTGATGTTTTGGTGTCAATATCATTAGTAAATATATTATCAATGACAGTAGCTGACTGAGAAGTTATTCTTAAAGGGGCTAGTCATTTTTGGATATAAATTTAAGATGTACATGGTATTAATGAAATCCTTTGTCACTTTATGTTGATATAATATTTATATCTCCACAGACAAATACACACTTATTACCCATCTGAGAAAAATGCTTCTCTATCCAATTTTGAAATTATTCAATTTTTATTGCCTGGAGCTCTATATATGCAGCTAATAATTATATTTTCACCTTTGTCCATACCTATTTCAATTGTAATACATTCCAAAAAATGATCCACGGCTATTGTCATTTGATCTTTAATTTTGTATTTAAGCCTTTTATCAACATACAATCCCACTCCACCTCCTCTATTATTTTTATTCTGATGATTGAATTCGTAACCCTCCAATTCATAGTTTGTATCTTCAACTTCTGCAAGCCAAGTTTCTGTTATAGCAATTATATTGAAAGTTTGGCCAAATTGTTTTAAATAATCTTTTATACTCCCAAAATTCTTGTACAAACTCCTACTGTTAAAGTGAATTATTGAGAAATTCTCCTCATTTGTAATACAGTCGTATTGTTCTTCCGTATAATACTGACAATAGTAATTGTCAGTATTATACAGTATTATTATACAGTGCCACTTCTGATCCCTCAGGTGGCACTGCAATAAAAAAACGACATCATTGTGTAAAGGATCTTACCATGTGGGCTCAGGAACACTTCAGAAAACCATTGTCAGTTAACACAGTTCGTCTCTACATCTACAAATGCAAGTTAAAACTCTACCATGTTTTACGCTTTTTACTCTTTTAACTCATTTATTAGTAATTGGAGCGGGCTGTGGCCTCATCTTTACCTAAATTCTGGGTCTTTTAGTGAAGTTTAGGGCTAGTGGCCGGCGATCACCTTAGTATTTCTCTGTTTTTCTTGTTGTTTAATGCTGGCAAATTATACAGTATTTTTTTTGTCTTTCTGATGCCAGCTTCTGTTTTTTCCTCTCTGTTTAAGGTGCAGCTCCACCCAGAGATGGGAGTTGTATTTGTGTTGGCGATCCTCCTGTCCTGTGCTCCAATAGCATTTCTTGTATATTTGTCCGTGAATTGTTCTGTAATTTATGTTTGTAGCATGGCCCAAGCAGAGGGTCACCCCTTTGAGTCTGGTCTGCTTGAGGTTTCTTCCTCAGAGGGAGTTTTTCCTTACCACTGTTGCTTTGGGCGTTGGTAAGGTTAGACCTTACCTGTGTGAAGTACTTTGAGGCATCGCTGTTGTGATTTGGTGCTATATAAATGAAAATAAATTGAAATTGATACCATGCAAAGCAAAAGCCATACATCAACATCCAGAAGCGTTGCTGCCTTCTTTGAGCCCGAGCTCATTTGAAATGGATAGACGCAAAGTGGAAAAGTGTGCTGTGGTCTGATGAGTCCACTTTTCAAATTGTTTTTGGACATCATGGAGGTTGTGTCCTCCGGACAAAAGAGAAAAAAGACTTCCAGATTGTTACTAGTGCAAAGTTCAAAAGCCAGCATCTGTGATGGTATGGGGGTGTGTTAGTGCCCATGGCATGGGCAACTTACACATCTGTGATGGCACCATCAATGCTCAAAGGTACATCCAGGTTTTGGAGCAACACATGCTGCCATCCAGTCAACGTCTTTTTCAGGGACGTCCCTGCTTATTTCAGCAAGACAATGCCAAGCCACATTCTGTACGTGTTACAACAGTGTGGCTTTGTATTAAGAGTGCGGGTACTAGACTTGCCTGCCTGCAGTCCAAACCTGTCGCCTATTGAAAATGTGGCGCATTATGAAATGCAAAATTTGACAATGGAGACCCCGGACTGTTGAGCAACTGAAGTTGTACATAAGCAAGAATGGGAAAGAATTCCACCTACAAAGCTTAAAAAATTAGTGTCCTCAGTTCCCAAATGCTTATTGAGTGTTGTTAGAAGGAAAGGTGACGTAACACAGTTGTAAAAAATACCACTGTCCCAGTTTTTATGAAACGTGTTGCAGGCATCCATTTCAAAATGAGCAAATATTTGCACAAAACAATAAAGTTTATCAGTTTGAACATTACATATCTTGTGTTTGTGGTGTATTCAATTGAATATAGGTTGAAGAGGTTTTGCAAATTACTAATTTATTAATGTATATAGCGCCAACTCACGACAAAGTCGCCCCAAGGCGCTTCACACAATTCACAACAACACAAATGAATCTAAAATCAAAATTAAAAGCAAGAAAAGCACAACAAAAAGATAAAACACAGAAGAATAAAAGGAAATTACAAAGCAAACACAAACAAATTAAATTAATAAGACAGTCTAAAAAGTGGGTCTTCAGTCTTTATTTAAAAGTCTCCACCGTGTCAGACTGCCGAATAACAGCAGGTAGATCGTTCCAAAGAGTCGGACCACGGTAGGAGAAGGCTCTATACCCCACAGACTTCTTGTTCATCCTTGGAACACACAGAAGCCCTGCGCCCTGCGAACATAAGGGTCTCGCAGTTACGTAGGGCTTAACCAAGTCCGCCAGGTAAGAAGGTGCCAGTCCATGAACAATTTTATAAACCAACAATAAAACTTTAAAATCGGATCTGGCAGTAACTGGAAGCCAATGAAGGGATGCCAGAACGGGAGTAATGTGGTCAAACCTTCTACTTTGTGTCAAAAGTCTGGCAGCAGCATTCTGTACCAACTGAAATCCTCGAATGCTAGACTGCGGCAGGCCAGAAAATAAAACATTACAATAATCCAGTCTGGAAGAAATGAACGCATGTATCAAAGTCTCAGCATCAGCCATAGACAGGATGGGACGAATCCTTGCCACATTTCGCAGATGAAAGAAGGCAGTCCTCGTAATGTCTCTAATGTGGGGACCAAAAGACAATGTAGGATCGAAAAGTACTCCAAGATTCCTCACTTTGTCCGTATGATGCACAACACATGAACCAAAATTAAGCGCCAACTGGTCAAAATGCTGCTGATGTCTAGCTGGACCAAGAACCATCATTTCACTCTTATCAGAATACAAGAGTAGGAAATTACTAGACAACCAACTTCTCACAGATATAAGGCAATCTTCCAAGGCTTTTATATGGGCAAGATTACCAGCAGTTACCGGCATGTACAATTATCATCAGCATAACAATGAAAGGCAATCCCGTAATGCCGCAGAATATGCCCAAGGGGCCTAACACAGACCCCTGTGGAACCCCAAATTTCATTTTACCAAGACTAGAAGTAGTGTTATTATACACAACACAATAAGAACGACTGGACAAGTATGACATCAGCCAAGCAAGAACACTTCCAGTAATCCCAAAGTAATTTTCCAGCCTATCAAGTAAAACACGATGATCCACAGTATCAAACGCAGCACTAAGATCCAAGAGCACTAAAACCATTGTGGTGTCCGAATCCATTGCACACAGAAAATCATTCACCACTCTGGTAAGTGCTGCGTCTGTGGAGTGATGTTTTCTGAAAGCAGACTGAAGTGGCTCAAAAAGATCATTCTCAGTAAGATGGTCTACAAGCTGCCATGAGACCACTTTTTCCAGAATTTTAGAACAGAAAGACAGATTTGATATCGGCCTGTAATTACTAAATACACCAGGGTCAAGACCAGATTTCTTAAGCAATGGTTTAATCACTGCAGATTTAAAACACCCAGGAACAGAACCAGAGATTAATGAAAGATTAACAATTTCCAACACAGTAGACCCAAGAACGGGCCACAGGTCCTTAAACAATTTTGTTGGTATAGGATCAAATAGGCAGGTTGTGCTTTTTGTAGACGTCACGAGCTTTGCAAATCATTGTATTCTGTTTTTATTTACATTTTACACAATGTCCCAACTTCATTGGAATTGGGGTTGTACAAGTTTTCAGAGTAGTTGATTTGCAGGCTACTGTTTGAGTTGAGAAAAGCACAATTTTATGGAAACTTAACTCTGGGTGTAGAAATGACAGTCGTCCTGCTAGTCTACTGAAACCAGGGTAGGCCACATGGAAGATATGAAAATACAGCTGTTGTATCAGATAGGTTAACTAGCTGCAGGTCTCATGTTGCATGACACATTAAAAAATAAAATAATCTTAATGCTGAGATGATCTTCATGTCTTTTGGGCAGCATTTTTTTTATTTACTTTTGTATTATTTTAGATTGCGAAACAGTTACTGCTGGTAATTGATTACAACATTCATGTACATATACCAGATAATGTTTAATTAATTGAAGGGTTGCAATGAGAACTGAGTCAGCCATTGTTTTATTTTTATTTTAATTATTTCCTTTTTTTTTTTTGTTGTAATGTCCAAATTTCCTTGTCTGGAAAAAAAAAACAAAACAAACAATTGCTGATAGAATTGAGATACTGTCATTTTGTTTTATCTTGCAGTGCTGCTCACACACAGATATTTTGTTCAAGCTAAAGCCATGATTTTTATTTTTCTTTCTTCTCTCACTGTGCTGCCTTGGACTGATTCATTGATGCTTTAGACGTTGAAGGGCATCTTGAACCTACCATCACAATTTGATTCTCCTTTGCTTTAGATTGTAACCTATAAGTATTTTTACATGGATGACAATTCTGACAGCATTAAAGACTTTGTTAGGCTTGTTATATTTTGAAGTCTTTGCATTGCTTTTGTTTCCCTACTTTTGTTTCTCTAAATGCTTCCTTCTTGTCCATTAGCTGTATTCTTTTGTTGTTTGTCCCATACTCGAACACAGTTGATTTAAATATTCTACTCTTCCAAGCATATCTGCTTAAAAGTAGGAGACTGAAAACATGCTGTAGAAAATATGGGCCTTAAAAGTTGGTGGGTGTGTCTGTGGTGTTCCTGGGCTGAACTTTTCTTCCACACAGCATGTGGCCACTGATGTCAGTATTTTAAAATAGCTTTCCTTCATTCTGTCATTTTCTTTCTTCATGTTCAGTGAGATTGAGTCCTGACATCTGTTACTTCTTGTGTTTAATATGCCTTTTACACCAAGCTCTTACTGAACATTGGATTGTCTTTGAAAACCGGTTATCCTCTCTCCAGTGACCCATGCAGATGATCCAGTTTGCCGGAGTGGTTTGTTTTAGTCAAAGAGGCGTGATGAGTGATGACTGGATTGACTGATTCCAAGAGTATAGAAGAACAGATATACTGGCTATCCCACATGTCCTGGTTATGTCTTGTGCCAGCTACTTTGGGATATGATTGGTAATTACTGTAAACTGGTGCGATAAGTTGAATTTAAACTTGGACTTGGTGTAAAAGGACATTTTGTTAGGTTGTTTGACAAACGACAACCATAACCTTTTGCTTTATGAAATCATTTTCATACTGAAATATATTTAAATATGTCCATGAAGTTGACGTTGGCTTTTCGGGGGTACTGACATTATTTTACTGGGGTGTGTAAGCAAGTTAAAGATTCATAAGTGTTTTCACTTTTAGTAAATATGTATGTACAGATTTTCTTTCTATTTTGGCTGTTTGTTTTTTTTGTCTTATTTTGTAGCATGCAAAAGATTGAGAACCCCTGTTTGACAGAGAAAAAAAAGCTATTCAGGCTTCTCTGTATTAAAATTTCAAAAAAAAAAAAAATCCTCTTTAAACTCACAAATCTTTGCAACAGATTGTTTAAAAAATCTGAGCTAGAATAATGGAATATACAAGTGTACTTCAAAAACCTCTCAGCCTCACCTGCAAAATCTGGAGGCTCAAGATGTGAAACATCAGTGGACCAAGTGCATTAAAGTTAAAAACATTAAAGAATGTGAAAAATAATTCAAGAACAATCTTGCTCCTGTGACGTTTTCTTAGTGAGGCAGAGAAATGTTTGAAGTACCTTTGGATGACTAAATCAACACTTCTGCAGCTGGTTTCTGTTTGACTAGTCAAGGTACATGAACATACATGAACATTTTAGAGTCACTGAGTATGTGTTGGAGTTTGCTTACATCAGTCATTAAGAAATACAAATAGTATGGTAAATCTGTAGTTCTCAAAAACTGAGTGACACTACGAGGAGACCGCTGAGGGAAGAACCCCAAGGCAACTGAAGGAGTTACTGGTGTTTGTGACTGTGATTAGAGACTGTATTTGTCTGTTGCATCACCACTGACAGTTCTATGGTAAAGTGGAACAGTGAAGATATTAATTTTTTTTTAATGTAGAAATCTTTGCTGAGTTTAACTGGCATGTTTTTTTTAATCAGTTTTAACAGACACCTGATTTTTTTTTCTTCAAAATATGTAAAAATGCTAATGTGTAAACCTCAAATGGGTTCCCAAATATTTGCATGCTACTGTAATATGTTTTTGTCTGCTTTTCCAAGAGCATTGCCTTTGCATCAGTTCTCAGTGTATGTTCAAAATAAATTGTTTCTGTACAACTAGGAGCTGTTGTTTAAGCTTAGGTCAGTATAATTATTTTTACATGGAAAAACTGATGGCAGATGTCTGTTAGATTGAAGGACATTGTAGGGAAAAACTGAACATCTTTCTCTGCACATGGGACATAAACTAAGAATATTTCCTTTACTGAAATCTGTGAACATACCTGTTATAATAAATTCATATAAATTGCAAAGGGTTTGTCTCTGTCTTTGATTTTTGCAGCAGTTGACTTTTATTTGTAACTAAAGGAGCTGTATGTTGACACATTGTTCAAGAGATACTGACGGAATGAATGTTATGGACTGACAAAACGTAGCTCTTGAAATTTGGTGTACAGGTTTTTTTTTTTTTTTGTGTGTGAAATGTCATTCTGCATCTTTTGAGGTGAATGGTTCTGTGAAATCTTTATCCACCACTTCCACATTATTGTGATTTTTGTCTGCAAAATACAGTACACAGGAAATTTTGCTGAGTAAAATTTAATCTGCTGGGATAGCATTTGATCCCAGTCTAAATAGAGCGAATTATACTCTATCATAGAGCTAAATCAAATCAGTGTAAAATCAACTCTTATTGGAGTAAAACAACTTGCATTAAACAGATGGCGTCGCAGACCAAACAGTCCTCCATCAGCCCTGCCTTCACTGCGCTTGTGTCATCAGCCACGGTTCACTGATAATCACCTCGTTTCTGCTTAAAACTGCACTCCAGTCATCTATCTCAGCAACAAATATCTGAAGCTTTTGTCAATGTGTCATCGTTTAAAGCCTTGTTTCTGCTTAAAACTGACTTTAGAATGATTCAAGAGGTTTTACGTTGTCAACTGATGGTTAATAATCCCGTTAGTCCCTTTTGCTTTGGATGGAGAGACTGTCACACGGGCAGCTGGGCTCCAGCGTGACACGTACAGTGGAGGCAGGGGAGACCAATGTTTAGAGGATGGACTGTTCAGTCTGCGACAACTGTTGAGCTGATTCTCTCTGATAGTGTAATTTACTTTAGACTGGGATCCAGTGCTATCCCAGCAGAGTAAATTTTACTCGGCAAAATTTCCTGTGTAGAATCTCCAGCTGAATGCAATGTGACTGACTGAAATGAACTTTAGGCACCTTTTCCTTCTGTTTTACTTTTGAAAGAATTGCTAAGAAAATGCTTTTGGCCCAAATCAATGCCATCTCCTCGAGTGATGATATATCTTCGGATGAGGAAACACAGGACAGTAAATCAGAGTTGGAGGGTGACACAGAAGCTAATCAAAGAGTGGATATTGAAAATGGTGAGTGATTCTTCAACATTTTTGGTTTGCTATTTTTAGTCGTATGCTTTTATAAGAACATGTTCTTTTCCTTGTTGGTTTCATAACATAAATTTTAGAATCTGACAGGTATATTCATTCTTGGTCGGGCACTTTTGCTGTCGTAACTATGGGGGAAGAGGTGATCTTTGTCTTTTCTGCAGGAGAAGACTTGACATTAGCTTCACATGAGCCTGTTTCTAGGCACCCTCTACTCCATCACAAGCTCACCCTAGATGAAAGGCCATTGAATGGCAAACCTCCAGCAGATGAGGATGGAGGAGAGCTAAAAAACGAGACAAAAGCGGACGGGAAACTTGGGCCCACTAGTGACCGTAAGGATGTCAATGTAAACACCTTTTTCTACATGGTTTAATGCATCTTGTTCTAATGGCTTAGTTTTGATTTATTTCAAGTTGATGATAACACTGATGTTGAAGAGTTGGAGATCGAGAGCTCTGGAATGAGCGAAGAGGTCAGCGATTCACAAGATGACAATGTTGGATTAAAAAGGTACATTATTGTAAGCAGTCACTGTTTGAATGCACACACGTGCAAAAAGGGAAAACAAATCACAGAAGGGTGAGTCTGGGAAGGTACTGGTACTGTGCTTTCCACCTAATGAAAGTAGCTGTAGCAAGATGAAGTACAGATTGAAAAGTGTTCCTTCTATCTTGTCTAGGGGGGAATACCCCTTTGGCTGACTTGGTAGAGTTTTGGTCTTCAGTTCGAGTTGTCTGGTATTCGAATCCCACCACCGTCCTGACCACAACGATAGGTCCTCCGGTCACATATCCATCTATCTGCCACAGCAACCAGGTCTTGGTTTCATAAAGTGGTCTAATCTTTTAGTCTACTGAACTTTCTTAATCAACTACGGTTAGTCGCTCAAAATTAGCCATCTAATCACAGTTTCACATTGACGGCTAAACTTGTATATTAGCAGTCTTACATTAGTCGATAATTTTCATGGACATAGCGGCCTCACGCGTGAGAGTTTCGTTTACTTCAGGTTGGTTGCTACAGCAACCTGTGTGTTAGACTCCTGCCCGTTCCTGCAATGTGTATGTCCAGTCCTGCCCGTACCCACTAATCTGAGAATTTATGCCAACACAATAATGCAGATGCATTGATTTTGTCTTCTCCCCTCTTTCAGAAGAAAACACGTCATTTAGGGTATTAATAAAGAGATTTGTGCAATTTTTAGTTTTGTTTTCCTGGCGTGTATGTTTTTTGATGCACTGGTTAGGAATAGCCCTCCTATTTCGTTTTCATTTAGCTTAAAGTTGGTTTTGTATGTGCCATGTATTGGCATGCAGTGTTGCGGTAGGTCTTGGTGCAGCTGTGTCTGTCTGTGTACCTGTTGCTGTCTGTTCATAAGTGCTGAACTAACATCCCTCACGATTTGGCACACGGTCAACTTTGAGACGTGGATGGTGTTGCCAGTAACATGCTGAAAGGTACCATAGGTGCCATTTCTGAGGTAAGACACTGAAGTTTTGTCGACTAAAATAAGATTAGCCTCCTCTATAGTAGGCTAAAAACTTCAGTCAAGTCATGCAAAACTTTAACCGACTAAGCGGTTTGTGCAACGACTAACATCAAAAGGTTAATCGACTAAGTAACTTTAGTCAAGATTAGACTGGTTTATGAAACAGGCCCCAGTAGTTAGCTGCTAAGATGGAAAAATCATGTACTTTGGCATACAAACATGCCTTTGGTATGGTGATACATCTTGACCTATTTATTATTTTAGTATATGGTAACTAGTGTGCCTTAATTGAGAGAGTGGCGATATGGCGAGTTGAAAAAAAAAGTCACATGACTAAGGGTGCCATCTTGGTACCAAAATAGCATTTGCTGTTAATCTGTCTGCATGTAAATCCAGCTATTTTATTTATTCGCGGAAAGTGCCGGGTTGCTGTGCGTTTGGATGCACAAATAGACACAGCAAGGGCTTCAAGATGTACAGATTCCCTTCAGAGCCAAACAAGAAAAATTTGGGAATATAAAGTCAGCTATGTGGGATGGAAGCCAACATCAAATTTTGAGAGGTAAATTTATTGTTCAGTCCCATGTTCAGTAAAACGTAACTAAACAGTCATTGTATAAACCAGGTATTCAGTCACCGGACAAAAAAGTCCCAAAGTTTTTGTATTGTTTTCAACGTAATAAACACCATATATAAAGGATTTTGTACAACGGATTTTCACTCACATTGGATCAAATGTCCCGTCCGATTTCCGTTAAAAACCCCGAGCAGCCTGGACGTGCACAGCAACAGACGTACAAATTAAAGTGCAGTTCTGACACTCACTGATTTGAGGAAAGTGGTACCAGGGTCATTTCTGTGATTAAAAGTCCGACCGTTTATTTTTGTTTTTCGCACCGTACTCAGACTCGGACCCACAGCCTGACATGCACCTGTTAAGTCAGACACAAAAGCCTGTAATTTGATACTTTTCTGATTTTACTCCTTCGTCTGCCATCATATTATAATAGTATTTGTGGTACGCACACTGATGAAAAGTGTATCAGAAAAGTCCACACATTTACAGCACAAAGTTGATAAAAGAGGAAAATGTACAGCTTACCTTTGATTTGGAGATGATTGTAGAAGGAAAAGCTTGTTGAAGGTCAAATTAGTCTAGAATAAAGCATAATCCAGAGACGGAGAAATTTAGAAGTGTCACGCACATCATTGCATGACAGTTACAGAGCTGCAGCTGTATAAATCAGACTTTAAATTAATAAAATAAATTATCAAAAAGGTTCATTCAGTAGTTTAGCGCAGTTGGAACCAAAATGGCGCCATGTTCTGAGTTGACGGCACTCTCAATTAAGGCACTGGAATGACAACAGCCTGAAACTGCCCCCTTGTGACAGGTGGCGACACCTACATTTATATAACATACCAAGCACAAGTTAACCAAGGAAAGATGTCGACCTTGCCATTGCATTCATTGTAAATTCAAACATTGTCATGGCTGAAAGATAAAATATATATCTTGCAGAAAAGATGATACAGATGGCAAATGCTGGTGGCAGTAGCACCACCTACATTGATATATGATAATTAAAGAAAGGTGTAGATCTTGCCATTAAAGTCATTGTAAATTAAAATATTGGTTACTAAAATTACTGCATTCTCTTAAAAGAAAAAAAAGAAAAAAGTATGACTTGCAAATAATCATGCAGGAATTAAACTCTGGTAGTAGGTGCCATCACCTACACTGATATCCTTAATCGAGTTCTGATATAAAGAGAAAATTGGCATTTGCAAGAAAATGAAGATCAACACTATTCTCAGTGAAATTGATGTATTTCTTGTATCCTGTTGATTGTTTTTGTTTAATGAGGCTTAAGGTCACACTCAGCACTAATAGGTTAAAACATGAACAAAAATAAATGGAACGTAGCTATAAACAAAAGGCTGGGCCTCTGTTTGACTATGTAGAAACATCACAAAATGATCCAAAGCTTCATCAAGTCAAATGAGGCTTTCATTTTTCAAATATTTAGAAGTCAGTTTGGGCACAGCCCACCACAGTAACAAGTTCAGTTCACTTGAGGAATTTCTTTCTCCACCCACAATAGGAGTTTCTACACCCTTTCTTGCACCCACAGCTTAGGAGTTTGTCAACAAGCTTCATGCTCAAGCAGCATATCTGTCATGCTTTCATCACTATTGAGCAATTCAGCTTTCAGTGTAATTGGCATATCACAATGAAGAACTTTGTATCCATTTATAACATCTGCAAGATGTCTATAAACTATTCCCTTATCAAATCTGTCTGATCTTGCAGGACATTGCAACTTGTCTGTCCTCTTTTCCTGACACAGTACACATAATGTTCAATCAGTCTTATCTTTTTCATCCATTCTGGGAGAATACTGTTCATACAAACACAAGAAAATTGATCAGGAAAGAATAGCCGAGAATCAATCAATCAATCAACTTTTTTCTTATATAGCGCCAAATCACAACAAACAGTTGCCCCAAGGCGCTCCATATTGTAAGGCAAGGCCATACAATAATTATGAAAAACCCCAACGGTCAAAATGACCCCCTATGAGCAAGCACTTGGCCACAGTGGGAAGGAAAAACTCCCTTTGCGCTTTGAGGCAACTCTGTTGTGACTTGGCGCTATATAAATTGAATATATAATTTGAATTGAAGACAACTTATACTGAAATCTGCATGCTTTATACGGATACTGTAAAAATGGGTTCACTGTCATACAGTGTCCTTGGTGCATACAATTAAATGTATTCGTTCTAGGAAAAAATAACCCTGAAAAAGTAAAATTTTCTGTGATGGATCTAATAATTTGGTCTACTGGATTGAGATATATTTACTTTATGTAATGCAAGATCATATAATGCATCATGTGCCGCCTTACGCAGTTCAAAAGAAATTTATCACTTGAGTCACTCAGTATTTCTGAAATAGAATATAGCATGCACAGCTTTAGCTTGCACTAACACCTGGTCCGCCGTTGACCATTTTTTCATATAGGTCACATGACAGGTCAAATCTAAAATACGAGTAAAAAAAAAAAAAAAAAGATATCCAGAGGGAAATGAATGTAGAATACAAGTACATTCTATACCTACAAATGGACTGTATTTGTAGGGGAGGTGATGGTCTAGTGGTTAAGTGTTGGGCTTAAGACCAGAGGATCCTCGGTTCAAATCGCAGCCTGACCGGAAAATTATTAAGGGCCCTTGGGCAAGGTCCTTAATCCCCTAGTTGCTCCCTGTGTGTAGCGAGCGCCTTGTGTGGCAGCAGCCTGATATCGGGGTGAATGTGAGACATTTGATGTGTAAAGCGCTTTGAACATCTGATGCAGATGGAAATGTGCTATATAAATGCAGTCCATTTACCTACAATCAGCATGGGTTCTGAGAAATTAATCTTCTTATCAACGTGCTATTAACAGATGAGCAGATGGACGGACAGACACACAAAAAGAGAAAGACATATAGAAATGCCAAAATAATATTCACAAGCACATAATACACAGTCTGAGAGCAAAATGTGCACCTTACAATGAGTTCTAGCCATTATTTTGTATCAGTACAGCATATAGAGGAGTGTCTAAATGTAGGTCGCACCACCTGCCACCAGGGGGCACTTTCAGCTTGCCACTATGTCTGAAAATACGTATTCATATACTCTGTTACCATGCCAAAGGGCATGTTTGTATCACAAAATGCATGATTCACCTGATAATGCCAGCTTATCATCTAGACCAGGGGTGGGCAACTAGGGCCAAGACAGTGCAGGTTTTCCTTGCAACTAATCACCTCAGCAGGTGGGTTTGCTGATGAGCTTCTCCTCTAAACATAAACACCTGATCATCAAAGAAGTCACTTGCTGAGACACCTGAACATTAATGAAATCACCTGCTGAGGTGATTGGTAGAAAGAGAGATCTGCAGTGTCTTGGCCCTTCATGGCTCATTATTGCCAACCTCTGATAACGGTGTTCCCTTGGCCATCTCTAGCTCCTGAGGCCATCAACACCGAGACAGCTGCATGCTAGATACGGCTTAGAGAAACGTGCAAATGGTCATACCTAATATTCCTCATTTTAGTCTCGCTAAGTAACTGTTTTGGTCCAGTCTTTCCAGCTGTACCCAAGGATGCCCCCGAGAGCTACAGCCCCAAATCAGAAAACCTTGGAATAGTATGGACAGTGCAGATAAAAACTTTGATTCTTATTTTTTCCATTGCAGACAGTATGAACCAAAGGCCTCATGTTTTTTTGTGGTCAATTTGTGTTGACCACAAAAAAACTGTGTGTTTGTGTGCAGTGGTGGGCACAGTTCCGCTAACCGCTAATTATCGAAGCTAACGTTTTCGTTAGCAGATTAGCTTTTCAGATAACTTTGAAAACCATCAGCGGGCCAATTAGCTTCTGAAAAATTTAGTTCCGATAACTTTTAGACCTACATATTTATTAGACCTACTTTTAGACTAACATATTTCTGCAGGCATAGTGAATAAAGCTTAACAGTTAAAAACATTTGTTAAGTCTAAAATCAAAGATTTTAGTACCAGCTTGTTACATGTTTTGTAGTAGACGAACAGCCATGAATGGTAGAGCTCTGTCCTCTGCAGGCAGAGGAGAGCTGACTACCAGAGAGAAAATAAGAGGAAGAAATAAAAAAGGTAATTTACTTTTAACACCATACAGACCTCTTGGCATATTACTGGAGTCATGCACAGGCTTACAGTTTTGACTTGGGGTTAAAATGTTAAACTAATTCCAAACAAGTTATTGCCATCTACTGGATGGCAGTGTCTGTGGCAGTGTGAACAGCCACACTTTCACTAAAACTGCTGAATCACGAACAGAATTTTCAGTTTTGAAATTGCCTTTTTTAAGAAATGAAAAAATGACATACAGTGAGGAAAAAAGTATTTGAACACCCTGCAATTTTGCAAGTTGTCCCACTTAGAAATCATGGAGGGGTCTGAAATTTTCATCTTAGGTGCATGTCCACTGTGAGAGACATAATCTAAAAAAAAAAAAAATATATGGACATCACAATGTATTTTTTAATAATTTATTTGTATGTTACTGCTGCAAATAAGTATTTGAACACCTGTGAAAATCAATGTTAATATTTGGTACAGTAGCCTTTGTTTGCAATTACAGAGGTCCAACATTTCCTGTAGTTTTTCACCAGGTTTGTACACATTGCAGCAGGGATTTTGGTCCACTCCTCCATACAGATCTTCTCTAGATCTTTCAGGGTTGGAGTTTCAGCTCACGCCAAAGATTTTCTATTGACTTCAGGTCTGGAGACTGGCCAGGCCACTTCAGGACCTTGAAATGCTTCTTACGGAGCCCCTCCTTAGCTGCCCTGGCTGTGTGTTTGGGGTCATTGTCATGCTGGAAGATCCAGCCATGACCCATCTTCAATGCTCTTACTGAGGGAAGGAGGTTGTTTGCCAAAATCTCGCAATACATGACCCCATCCATCCTCCCTCCAGTACGGTGCAGTCGTTCTGTCCCCTTTGCAGAAGAGTACCCCCGGAGTATGATGTTTCCACCCCCATCCTTCATGGATGGGATGGTTTTCTTGGGGTTGTTCTCATCCTCTAAACATGGTAAGTGGAGTTGATTCCAAAAATCTCTATTCTGGTCTCATCTGACCACATGACCTTCTCCCATGCCTCCTCTGGATCATCCAGATGGTCACTGCTGAACTTCAAATGGGCCTGGACATGTACTGGCTTGAGCAGGGGGACCTTGCTGCCCTGCAGGATTTTAAACCATGACAGCATCATGTGTTACTAATGTAATCTTTGTGACTGTGGTCTCAGCTCGCTTCAGGTCATTGACCAAGTCCTCCTGTGTAGTACTGAGCTTTCTCAGAATCATCCTTACCCCACAAAGTGAGATCTTGCATGGAATCCCAGACCGAGGGAGATTGACAGTCATCTTGTGTTTCTTCCACTTTCTAATAAATAATCATAACAGTTGTTGTCTTCTACCAAGCTGCTTGCCTGTAGTTCATCCCAGCCTTGTGCAGATCTACAGTTTTGAAACTGGTGTCCTTGGACAGCTCTTTGATCTTGGCTATGGTGGACAGGTTGGAGTGTGATTGATTGTGTGAACAGGTGTCTTTTCTACAGGTAACAAGTTCCAACAGGTGCAATTAAATACAGGTAAAGAGTGCAGAATAAGAGGGCTTCTTAAAGAAAAATGAACAGATCTGTATGAGCCAGAATTCTTGCTGGTTGGTAGGTGTTCAAATACTTATTTGCAGCAGTAACATACAAATAAATTATATTAAAAAATAAATCATACATTGTGACTTCCGGATTTTTTTTTTTTTTTAAGATTATGTCTCTCACAGTGGACATGGACCTAAGATGAAAATTTCAGACCCCTCCATGATTTCTAAGTGGGAGAACTTGCAGGGTGTTCAAATACTTATTTTCCTCACTGTATTTACACATACAGATTTATTTGTAAAACCCACCACACATTTCAGTAACTTGTGGCTTATACTGACCAGCCAACCACTGATGTCATGAAACTGATCTTCCCATAATGCGTTGCGGCATATGTGTCTAAATGCTAAAACCTTCCAAATTAGTGCATTACTTTAAAACTAAAACACATAGCTGATATTTTCACTTTGTAAAATGACAGACATGACATTAATTTCAATAACTTCTCTGGAATTAGTTTGTTTAAAATTTTAATCATAAGTTAAAACTGTCTGCCTATGCATGACTCCAGTAATAAACTCGCAGATCTGTATGGTGTTAAAAATAAATTATCTTTTTCTTCCCTCCCTCTTCCTTTCTCTCTGGTCACCAGGTCTCTTTTACTGAGAGAAGACTGATCTGAGACACAAGTACTGACTCACTGTTGTGTCGGTAGGTGCCAATGTACTGAAGTCAATACTTAAAGTTATCAGTTTAGCTTTTTATCTGTAGCTTCCACTCAATTTTTTTAGGGGTTTATCGGTTTAGCTTTATAAATATAACTTTTCAGTTAGCGGATTAACGGTTAGCAAAACAAATTTTTTTTGTTTAGCTGTGCCCAGCACTGGGTGAATGTCACTAATGTGAAAAGACAGATCGAATTTGGTTTACTTGGAGCACAATAAGTGGACACAATCATGAACACATAATATTGTGGAAATTGTGTGAGGCTAAAGAAAAAGCGACAATTTCACATTCTATCAACATATTTGCATGTCACTTTAGTTCACTGACATCATTCACATTCACACAGACTTTATAAGGTGGCTCAGCCCCGCTCCTTACCCCACAGGGGTCCTGACAGTAAAACATCAAAGCAGCCGAGCTGGTTGTTTTCATACACAGCAGGAGCAGACCTTTGTCTGCACCTGCTGCAATGCAGCATGTGATTGGGATGAATGGATGTTGTTAAGACAGCTTTAAGAGCAAACAATCATACATCACCCATGCAGGGTACAGCCAGGAAAACCGTGATATGTATGTCTTGGCTTGTTAACGTGTAAAGCAGGGAACACAGTATAAAGTCCCCCTGACACTTGCACGACTTTGAGCCGCATACTTGCACACACTCTGCCATGCACGAGAGTAAACTTGTCTCAAGCTTTGTGCACGTGTGCAAAGAAAATTTTGAAATGTTCAAAATCTCCATCACGCGTTAATGATGTGAACATTGCAAACAATTCAAAAACACTGGGTGTGAGTGTGAGTGATTGTCAGTGCACCGCATCAAACCTCAGCTTCTCTGAATGATTATAACGAGATGTTAAATTTATCATTATCATACTTTTACAGCTGCACACAAGAAGGAATGAACATGCAACTGTTTTGCCAAGCTATTACAATATAAGCATTACAAATATTTACCTTGTTAAACTGTTCCAAATGCGTTCTCCACCACATTAAGCAAGCACGTGCATGCGAGAGAGACAGAAAAGCTGCAGCTGGAGCGGTCCGCTGTGATTCTGGAAGCAATTACAGGAGTTTTCAACAGCCAACTCAGACAAAAAATTTAGTAATCTGCTGCGAATTAATTATTTTATATACGCAGCATCCAGCACACAATGTATGGCATCCAGTGGACCAAAGGCTGCCGTCCGGCTGGGAACACAGTGGGTGGGATCGTCACAACGATGTGCATGCAAGTGTCAGGGCACCTTAACTGTAAGAAGTGGCACATTGACATGCAAAGCAGATTTACATGTAGAGCAGGGCACACATTGTAACTACAGGTGACGATCTGACTTGGTGAATTATGTCTGAACAGTACATTGTGTGTTGCGCGTGTGCTACAATATACAATTATTAAACATTGCCTGCAGTTAAGCAACCAGTTTTGCAGCAATAATCTAGGACTATATTTTTCATACTAAACATTTTTTTCCAAGTACAAACAGCTGTCAACCAGGATTATACAGGGGGGAATATGTACACTGAGCAACATTAAAAATGACCATTTTCTTGTATCACGTACATCATGGATTGTCCACTACATTTTCTCTGGGCATGATCCCTCATGCAGGAGCCTCAGTATTGCAGACCCCAGGTGCTGAAGAAGGCCAAGGGGATGTCCATGTTTCATCTGGCTGCAGCACATAAATAGTTAAATAAATTGAGTGGTGGTAGTGGACTGCTTGTCTGCTTTGGCGGTTGCCATCTGGGATGGTTCCTTGGTGGGGCAACATGCGGAAGCAGCTCGTGCTCACAGATCTGAAATGTTTTGAGAGAACAAAGAGAACTTATGGCCCAGTCACACGGCACACAACGATTCCTGAACGAAGGGAAAAAGTAAAAAAAAAAAGTCACAATTCGTTCAGAAAAGGTAGACGAAAGAGCTTTATCACCGAACAGCCTGCGAAGCAAGAGCGCAAAAGGGACGAAAGAGGAACTTAAAAAACCGAAGCTAACGATCTTGACGCTTTAAATGAAATGCGCCTGGAGCCACAGCTGCAGCAGTGTGTGTCTGCATCTCTGAGTTCCAGGACTTGTCGCTGGGACGGAGCTCATAGCGCCTGAGTCTTGGAGAAACTGCACACAGAAGCTGTGGAGATATGTGTGCACGTCGGTGGACCACCTGCTCTGGTTCCTCATCCAGAACAAAAGAGGAATCATCTCCTTCATCATCAGAATCCACACTGTCTGACGACACGCTGTGCGCTCCGTCTTGCTCCAATTAAAAAAAGAAAAAAAAGTGTGCCATGGTCACTGCTGTATCACTGTATTATGTTCTAAGCCATATATATTGATTTATAACAGAAAACTGTCAAAAGGGAGAATAAATATAAGTGTAAAGATGATTGAATATATCAGAGCAGTAAATTAATCAGTGCGTGTGAACGCGTGCGTTGACTCACGTGCGGTTATTCCACCAGCTGATCACTGATCCACAACGTGAATTCTGTCTTCCAGAACAGCTCTTTATATCATCATTTTGATTCATCTACCTGTTGCCACATGTACAGAAGGTCTGGATTGTCATTCCTACACTCATATTGTTATATTTAATACAAAATAATAAGCACACACAGGAGCTGCTGCTGCTACTAATGCTGCATTCATGCACCGTCGGAAATTACACAACTTTTTTGTTGTTTCAAATTCAGCAGTTGCTTGTGGCAAAATAATTATATCCACACAAAAGATTAATTGTGGCCTATATAAGGTGCCTGAGCCAATTGAAGCTGACCCCCCCCACACAGATAAAAAAAAATACAAGCAAGCAGGCTGAGTTTGCCCTGTAATTTCCAACAATACATGAGCGCACCAGCAGCCTCACCAGTCACAAACCGGCTTCTGCACTGTGTGAAAACACTCAGCTGTTCCAACAAATTAAACAATAACGTTACAAAAACTAAACAAACAATTAAAAAACATCAAGAACGACAGCAAAACGAAACACAGACGAATTGAAGTTTTCATTGCCCTTCGTTCAAATTTTAACAGTTTAAAAATCCTGACGAAGTGCCAGCTGCAGGAACGAAGCTGCACGAGGTTAAACGATACCAACGAAAGTCCACATTTCTTGTATTGTCAGGGCTTCATTGCCCTTCTTTAAGTGCCATGTGACTGGGCCATTACTATTTAATCAAGTTAGCCCTGTTGAGGTGAGAGATATTCTTTTACTAGGGAGACCTGGGCGCAAATAGGAACAGTACAGTTTCAGCAATGAAAGTAATTAACATGTAAATTAAAACTTCACCACATAAAACATTTTGACAGTCTGTTCTCAACAGATAATTAACCAGAGCCTTAAACTCAAATCAACATTGATAGATTCTGAAGTCAAATTATTCCGTGCTTTAGGTGCCAAAACCTTAAAAGCTTTCTTTCCCATGCAGTGTGAACTTTGGGAACAACAAATTGCAAAATGTCCATAGTACAAAGATTACAACTTTGATATTTCCAGTTGAGAAGATACATTTTGTTCAGAATTGTTTTGTAAATAAACAGGTAGCACTGACTGTAGCAACATACAGTTAATGGAGGCTAATTCACTTTTCAGTAAATGGTGATCAGGATTTGCAATCAACTGTAGCAAATTTTATCCTTGTCCACAAGATCAGTGGTGTGGTACTTTGTATATTTGTGCCATTCAGGAGTGTAAATGTGATCTAATTGTAATTAATTTTTGCCTGTGGTTCTCTTCTTCTTTAAGATCCGATTCATTCATTAAAAGGAAAAATGTGCCCGATAGCTACCCAGAGAATAAAATGCCTCTCTGCGTTTTGTTGTTCCTGTCTGTTTTTTGTAATTAGCGACAGCAAAGGCACACCCAAGAGACGCAAAAAGATCCGCAAAATCATAGAGGATACAAACCTGTGTGCTGAGACGCAGGAAGCCCTGAGAGAGGAGGAGCAACGACGCAAACGGTTGGCAGATAGAGAACAGCAGATGGAGGACCGGAGAGAGGTGCAGCAGGCTAAACCAGCTTAAAATGTTCACCATAACCATGAACACAAATTAATATTTGTCTTGTCAAAACATTTCTGCTGGTATGAACCACTGGAGGTCTCCCAATGAGATGAGCACACAAACATAATGATAAAATGTCTGGTTTTGTTTTCCAGATAATAGTTATAGAGGATGAGTTATCTCAAGTTCCGTGTTCCATAACTACCAAGCTGGTCCTGGATCAGGATGAGGACACGAAGGAGCCTCTTGTTCAGGTGCACAGGAAGCTGTTGATCCGGCTGAAGCCTCACCAGGTGGATGGTTAGTGGGCGCTCTTACACATAAACTGAGGCCACTGTTTTAACAGCTATTTGTATGTTACTCATTTCAGTGTGTGTAAATTATTTGGGACTAATTAGTGCTTTAATGATGATGGGAGTTTTTCATTTGTATTTTAGGACCCATGGAAAAATATCCATGTTTTTGGTGCAAGTGCACTTTGAATAATGACCTGTTATTGTTTAATAAAACTAAGTGGTTGAGCTTTTCTTTGGTATTCAAGAGTATTCCTCTTTTTACTTTTTTAACAGGAGTCCAGTTCATCTGGGACTGTTGCTGTGAGTCTGTGAAGAAGGCCAATTCCTCTCCTGGATCAGGCTGTATCCTGGCACACTGTATGGGACTAGGGAAGACTCTTCAGGTGTGCATACAGACATTCCAGTCATTCTCAAACCAGTTCTCAAATACCACCTAACCTACATATTTTCCATCTCTGCCTGCTGTGTCACAACCTGATTAGCTCATTCAGATGTCGGTTAGTACATGATTGTCTGCACACCTGAATGAGCTAATCAGCTTGTAGCACAACAGGGCGTGATGGAAAATATGTAGGCTCTGTGGTACTTGAGAACAAGTGGACATGTCAAACAGCTGTAGATTTCTTTTTTAATTGGCCTCATGAGTCCATACATCAGCCAAGGCCTATTAACTCAGAATGCATTTAGTTGGTCCAATTAATTAGTCTACAACTTATCATTCATTCGCTCATCTTCAACTGCTTATCCGGGATCGGGTTGCAGGGGCAAGAGCTCCAGTAAGGTACTCCAAACTTCGGTTTCCCGTGCCACATTAACCACCTCTGATTGGAGGATCCCTAGGTGTTCCCAGGCCAGTGTGGAGATATAATCTCTTCACATAGTCCTGGGTCTTCCCCAGGGTCTCCTCCCAGATGGACGTGCCTGGAACACCTCCCTAGTGAGGTGCTCAGGAGGCATCCTTACCAGATCCCCGAACCACCTCAGCTAGCTCCTTTCAACGCGAAGGAGCAGTGACTCTGCACCGAGCTCCTCACAAATGGCCAAGCTTCTCACCTCATCTCTAAGGGAGACACCAGCCACCCTTCTGAGGAAACCCATTTCGGTTGTTTGTACCTGCGATGTAGTTCTTTCGGTCATGAACTCATGACCATAGGTGAGAGTGGGAACAAAGATTGACCAGTAGATCGAGAACTTCGCCTTTTGGTTCAGCTCCCTTTTTGTCACAGTAGTACAGTAGAGAGAATGCAACACCACCCCTGCTGCGCCAGCCAGTCTCATGCTGCATTGTCCCCTCACTCCTGAACAAGACTCTGAGGTACTTGAACACCTTCACTTGGGATAAGACGTCATTCCCTGTCCGGTAGGCAATCCATCGGTTTCCTGTTGAGAACCATGTCCTCAGATTTAAAGGTGCTGATCCTCATCCCAGCCGCTTCACACTTGGCTGCGAACCGATCCAGTGAGTGTTGGAGTTTTGTGAGTACAAAAATTGGTTGGGCCTGAGAAGGGGACCGGGCCCCCCCCCCCACTCCATACTCCCAGAGCAGCTCCCGGGGTACCCGAACATACTCCTGCTCCAAGTCCACAAAACACGTACACTGGATGGGCATACTCCCAGGCCCCTTCCAGGATCATTGTGAGAGTGAAGAGCTGGTCAGTTGTTCCACGACCAGGACGGAACCCACATTGTTCCTGTTCAGTATGATGTTCAACTATCGTCCGAACCTTCCTTTCCAGCACCCTGGAGTAGACTTTACCAGGGAGGCTGAGTAGTATGGTGCCCCTGTAATTGGCACACACTCTCTGGTACCCTTCTTTAAATATGGAGACCACTATCCCTGACCTTCATGCAATGTTGAAGAGATGTCTTGTCCAAGACCGTCCCTCCACACACCTAATTACTAATTATTGTCAAAGTGTAAATGGATGCTATTTTTATAGTACTTTTCCGTGTGATGCAGATGCCCAAAACACTTTACAGTAATGCTTTACATTCACCAGTTCACACTCTCACCGACATACTGCCATGCAAAGTGCTCAACTTGGGGATGAAGAACCTTGTCCAAAGGCACCTTGGTAAATATCCTGTCTGAACCAAGGATCCTCTGGTCACATGCCTGCTACTCAGATCTTTAGGCCAGGGTTTCCCAAACTGGTGTGTGTAATAGAAAATTTGGTGGAAGGTTTATGCTTGTTTACATTTGGTTTCGTTATTTAGAGAAATTTGACAAACCCGATCGTGACTGGCCCCACTAATCCTGTGTGTGCGTTCCTGATCACAGGGAATAAACATGAAGCTTTTCAAAAAGCTTTTCAACCTACCATCTCTGGTTCTCAAGACCAGGCACCTATGTGGCTCTACTCTACTCTTTTCTACTCTTCTATTTCTATTTTACTCTTCCTTTTTAAATATTTAGATATACCTTAGTATACTAGCATAGTTCCACCTTAGAATTGGATTATAATATATAAGATATACCTTACTGAATTTTCAGGAACACGGATGATAACAACAACCAGACAGTCATCAAAATTAAAATGCGTTCTTTGAGATGGAACAACAGTTATTTTACCTTAAGTGTCACACAACTCTGATAAGTTGGCTTTGTGTGAAAATTGTAAAACATTTCAATGTAGTTTGGTTCTATTCGCTAAAAAGTGCTGGTGTGGTCACTTTTTTTGCACATTTATATAGCAGCCGGTAGATACCTTAAAGAGCTTCAGAATTATTTCTTTACTCTTTGTTTTTAACTCTTTCTTTTTTTTCTTACAATATTTTGTAGGTGGTGGCTTTCCTTCACACAGTGCTGTGTACAAAAATCCTGAAATTCACAACTGCCTTAGTTGTGTGTCCACTAAACACTGTGCTGAGCTGGGTCAGTGAATTCATGAAATGGCAAGAAAATATCATTGAGGATAAAGTTATGGTATGTAAAGACGTGATTTTCACACCAGTTGCTTATTGTGTGCAAACATAAACTATGAATACCATATTTTCCCGTTGGAGGGCCCAGGTCCAAGTGTCAGCCCACTCCCCCTTTTTTTTTTTTTTTTTTTTTTTTTTTTAAAGTTGTTAAACACCCAGCTGAAATTAAAGGAAATTACATGGAATACATATAATGCATGAGAACAGGACAAAATATGTACTTGAAGTGAGTTATTTGTGAACAAATTAGACATTTTATTGAAATTGGCATTCCAATGTACATGATATTGGCCGTGCTCCTGCATCAGCCCACCCCCCTCTTCGGGCAGAATTTCATGTGGAGAGTCCTGGGTCATCTGATGGGAGAACGGGGTATGTTTCAGGTTACAGAACTGGCTACAATAAAGAGTCCTCGGGAACGGCTCAGTGCTCTGCAGAGGTGGCAGAGAGATGGCGGAGTTGCGATAATGGGATATGAGATGTACCGCAGCCTCTCACTGGGCCATAAAGTCAAAGACGACAGCCTGACACGAGAGTTTAAGAAGCTGCTGGTGGATCCCGGTACCGTCACTGAGATGATGTCACTGTTAGTGTTTTGAGATTTATCACTGAAACATTTGTGATTTGTAGCTGTTTACTCGTGGTCTCCGTCTCTGCTCTTCAGGTCCAGACTTTGTGGTTTGTGATGAGGGTCATATTCTGCACAATGAAGCTTCTAAAATCTCCAAAGCAATGACCGCTATCAAAACCCGGCGGCGAGTGGTGCTAACTGGCACGCCTCTTCAGAACAACTTAGTTGAGTGTAAGCATTAAGACATGTTACATTTCTATATTGCAGTTAAAATGCACTTTTTTGAAGTGATATACAGTAATTTAAGTACATATTTAAGAATTGCAACATTTTCTTGAATAAATACATTAAAATACCACAGCATTGGTGAAATGTCATCAAAGGAGGGAGATGGAAAATTTGTCATGTTTATTTTTTTTAAAAGTTATGTATTGTACACTCACTGGCTACTTCATTAAATAAACCGTGTTAGTACCGGGTGATACAAGGCAGGATGAATCCTTGTTTTCAAGTGTTGTACATCAACTTCTGACCCTAACATCTTAATAAGAACCATCCTGCAGTAGAAATGTAGAATCACCAGAGCAGGTAACAGTTTTCCAGTCTTCCATTGTCCAGCTTTGGTGAGTCCATGTCTGCTGTTTGTTCAGATTTCTGCTCTTACCTCACAGGAGCAACACCCCCTGTTGTCTTCTCCTGCTTTAGCCCGTGAACTTCAACATTCACCGTGTTATGCTTTCAGAGACGGTGTTCCACTGACCTTCTTTGTTGTCAGTGGTTGTTTTGAGTTATTGTTACCTTTCTCTTAGCTCGAACCACTCGTGACGATCATCTGACCTCTGCCATCAACAAGGCATTTCCTCCCAGTTAATCAGCACTCACTGGATGATTCTGCTTTTTTGTTGTTGTTTTTGTTTGTTTTGTTTTGTTTTGGGGTTTTTTTGTTGTTTTTGTTTTGGACCATTTTCTGTAGACCTTAGCGATAGTTGTGTCAAAGTCACAGTATATCAGTAGTTTCAGAAATGCCCAGACCAGCCTGTCTGGCACCAACAACCACAAAGATGCTTAAATCAGATGTTCTCCTCATTCTGACGCTTGAACTTAAATGGATCCTCTTGATCATGTTTGCATGCTTTAGGTTTCTGCCATGTGATTGACTGGTTAGATGTTTGCTTTAATGAACAGTTGAGCAAGCGTACCTAATGTAGTGGTCAACGAATATAGATGCCTGGATACTGCAGGGCAGAAACTGTTCTTTTAAATTGTTGAGAAAAATATTCTGGGAAGTTATTTATAATAATGGATGTTAAAGTAGATTTTAGTATATTTTAAATGGAACACTGTGAACTTGGATGTAGGGGTGGTGGCCAAGTGGTTAATGCACTTGGTTTCAGTGCGGAAGGTTCCCGGTTCGAATCCCACCCCTACCACATTTCTCCATGTAATGTGGAGTTGCGTCAGGAAGGGCATCCGGCGTAAAATTTGTGCCAATTCAACATGCAGATCCACCTTGGATTTGCTGTGGCAACCCCAAGTACAAAAAACAAGGGAGCAGCCGAAGGGATTTACTTACTGTAAACTTGGATGGTGTGGAACAATACTGGCAACAAACATTTTCCTAAATTTTGCAGCCTGTTTGTCTTCCAGCATGTGGCCATTAACTGCATGTCTTTAGTTCTGTATAGACACAGACATATCAAAACAAATCTATTTGAAATATGGCAGTATTTCTAAAACGCTATGTCAGGTTGATGTGTGATTTAATTATAGGTTGGTACAGAGTTTTAACACAATAATTTGATCATTTTGGTCTGAGCTGATGACCAGCTGAACACGTTGATCCCTATAATCAGGAGTGTCTTCAAAACGTGCAGGTTACTGGCCAACATGGACAATTTGGTCACCACTGTTTTCGCAGATAATACATTTTGAAATGTCCTCTTAATTTAAAATGTGTATATTCCCTCAGACCACTGCATGGTCAGTTTTATCAAGCAGAATCTTCTCGGATCACTGGTGGAGTTCAGGAACCGCTTTATTAACCCCATCCAGAACGGCCAGTGTGCCGATTCCACCCCGAAAGACGTCCGAATCATGAAGAAACGCGCGCATGTGCTGTATGGTATGTTGGCTGGCTGTGTACAGGTAAATGTTTTTTTTGTTTTTTTTTTAAATAAACATCCTTGTGTTTTGTGGAATCATCTCTTATGACTATTTGTAATGTCTGTCTCCTTTGGTTTTGTTAGAGAAAAGATTACTCTGTGTTAGCTGCGTTTCTGCCTCCCAAATATGAGTTTGTGCTGGCAGTGAGAGTTTCCCCACTTCAGTGTCGCCTGTATCACCACTACCTTGATCATATTGCAGGTAAGAGTTTGTCACGAGCGAATATTTTTCCTGTTACATGATGTTTTCTTTTCAACAATTGACCGCTACACATTTGTTAGTCAGTGTTGTTTTTAGTGTGATTTCTTTTATGCGACATGAGTGTTATCTTGATTTATATTTCCTTTGTTAAAAAAGCATTAAAACTCTATGTATTTATAAACTTTAGGAAAATCTCAACAAGATAAAGAATGATTATTTATACTGACATCTCTGTTAGCAATGATTAAGGTTCTGCTGCTAACCTATAAAATTATTCATGGACTGGCACCTCCCTCCCTACCTAGCTGACCTAATTAAACCTTACGTACCGGCCTGGGCTTTACGTTCTCAGGGTGCAGGACTACTTTGTGTGCCTAGGGTGAATAAGAAGGCTGCGGGTCACAGAGCTTTCTCTTATTGTGCCCCTGTTCTGTGGAATAATCTCCCTGCGTCAGTAAAACAATCAGATTCTGTAGAGACTTTCAAGTCCAGACTTGACGCACTTCTTTTCCCTTTCATATGGTTAGCATACTGTACAGTTTTGTTTGACGCTTTTTACTCTTTTAATTCATGTTATTAGTAATTGGAGTGGGCCGCGGCCTCAACTTTACCTGAATTCTGGGTCTTTGAGTGAAGCTTACTGCTAGCGGCCGGCGATCACCTTAGTATTTCTTCTGTTTTTCTTGTTGATTAATGCTGGCAAATTACACAGTATTTTTTGTCTTTATGATGCCTGATTCTGTTTTTTCTCTGTTTAAGGTGCAGCTCCATCCAGAGATGGGAGTTGTATTTGTGTTGGCGACCCTCCTGTCCTGTGCACGGACAGCAAATCTTGTATATTCATCCGTGAATTGTTCTGTGAATTTTTTCTGTAATTTGTTTGTAGCATGGCCCAAGCAGAGGGTCACCCCTTTGAGTCTGGTCTGCTTGAGGTTTCTTCCTCAGAGGGAGTTTTTCCTTACCACTGTTGCTCTGGGGGTTGGTAAGGTTAGACCTTACCTGTGTGAAGCGCCTTGAGGCAACTCTGTTGTGATTTGGCGCTGTATAAAGGAAAATAAATTTAAATTAAATTGAATTGTCACCCACCCACAGAAAACATTGGATCCTTTAAAAGTTGATTTGTTTTTTGAGGTTGCATTGGAGTTTTATTTGGTTAATCTAAAGCAGAAAGGCGTCTTTTTCCAGGTGTGAGACCCACCGCTGAAAGGGAAAAGGTCAAAGTCGGTGCAAACCTCTTCAAAGACTTTCAGGTACTTCGTCAAATTTGGTCTCATCCCAGGTGCCTTCAACTGAACTCCATCAGCAAAGGAAAAGTAAGTTCCCATCTTGAATGCAGCATGTGTTGCTTCAGTCTGACCTCAGGGTAATATGAGACATTTTAAACTGAACGACAGGCACAGTCGGGCAAAAATAATCCTATTAAAGCTGCAGCTCTCTCAAAAAGGGAACCATCTGTGACAACTGAAAGGTGAGCGATCCCCTGACAGAAGTTCCTTTGATTTGTCTAATTATTGCACATACTGTGTCACCTTTATGTCTTTGAGTGTTATGTGAGGAAACATGCTCAGTTTGGATGGGAACCAGAAATGAATAAATGGAAGTACAATGTAAAAGATTGTTCTCCTCCTCCCCCCCGTAGTGGAATGAGAAAAGATGGAGGAGAAGCAAACACCGCTGACAACAGTGAAAGGCTTACCGTTGATGTGGTCAGCGGCACTTCAGCAGCTGAAGGTGCACAAGGCTGCACAATCAGTGTTCCTCCAGCACTGTAACTCATTCAGTCTGCACTAATGATTTGTTCTGTGCAGGAGAGATGAATCCTCGCAAAGCCACTGAAGGCTGGTACAACCACCTGATGAGCGATGAGGACACCATCATCCTGGAGCATTCTGGGAAGATGGTGCTTCTGTTTGAGATACTCAAAATAGCTGAAGAGCTGGGGGACAAAGTGTATGTATTTCCCAGACAGCTTGTTAACTCCCAAAAAGGTGAATCAGTTGCAAATTGTGAATTATCTGCAAACCATGAATTGTAAAATGTGAATACTGAAGAAATATCTCCCGAAATGTGAACGCAGGTCTTGCAAAACATATGTCACAAAGCATGAATTTCTTCACAATTTGGTGTATGTGCTTGGCTGAGGAGCCAATGGTGTGAAGCTACCATCTGTGGGATTATGACTGTGCGCCTCTCACTTCCACCACGGGGCTTCACACCACCACTCGAGTCGCTCATGCGACCCTGACACTGGCACGCAATCTGGCGTGCCAATGAGTAAAGTCACAAAGTGTAAACTGTCCGGTTGTGTGCCAGTTCGCAAAGAAAATTTTCAAGTGTTCAAAACTTCTGGCACGCATTAATTTTGTAAACTAGTCGTGAATATTGCACAACCTGTTCGACAACACTGCATGTCAATGCATGTCATTGCACGCAGGGGATCTGAACTTGAAATTGAGATGATGACGAGATGTTACATCTATAATAAACATAACTTTGCAGATACATTATCTATAACTCAGCACGGTGGCTTAGTGGTTAGCACTGTTGCCTCACAGTCAGTGAGAAGGTCATGGATTTGATTCCCAGTTGTGGCCTTTCTGTGTGAAGTTTTTGTGTTCTCCCCATGTTTGCGTGAGTTCTCTCCAGGTGCTCCAGTTTCCTCCCACATTCAAAAGACACACACGTTAGGTGAATTGAAAAATTTAAATTGTCCGTAGGTGTGCGTGCAGGTGTGAATGTGTTTGTTTGTCTATATGTGGCCCTGTGACAAACTGGTGTCCTGTCCAGGGTGTACCCCGCCTTGCGCTCTATGACTGCTGGGATAGGCTGCAGCCCCCCGTGACCCTTAATTGGACTAAGCAGTTGAAGATGAGTGTGTATGAAAAGAAGGAATGAAAATGCATCTGTTTTACCAATCATTACTATAGAAATATTGTAAATAATTACCTTTGACACAAGATTCCAAATATGTTCTCCACATGGTACTTGAACGTACACCAGCTTTAGATAATTTCTCTGTGGTTCTGGGAGCGATAAGAGAATGGTTTCATCAGCCAAGCTCTGCGAGCAAATGTGTCATTGGCTACAAAATTATTATTTTATGCAGCGTGGTGTCAAGTGGGACAAAGCGGGATGTGTTGTCACAATGAAATGCGCAGCAGTGCAGGGATCTTTCTCATTCCCTATTAGTGGATAAACAATCCAACGCTTCATGAATTCTGCTTCATGGTGATAGGAAGAGTCGACGTTGAAGGATCAAAAATTGACATCGCTATGAACACCTGGCTGCCACAAGCCAGTTATCCCTGTGATAACTTTTCTGACACCACCTGCTTAAAACCCAAAAAGTCAGGATTGTGAGACCCCGCTTTCATGGTCTGTATTCATACTGAAAATCAAGATCAAGCGAGGTTTTGCCCTTCTGCTCCACGGGAGGTTTCTGTCATCCCTGAGCTCTCCTTAGGACCCCTGTGTTTGATAGGTGTACTGCCCCAGTCGAACTCCCCACCTGCCACTGTCCCCGGAGCAGGTCACGGCCAGCGGGGCTGGGCGCTTGACACCAGAAGCGAGAATGTGCTCAGGGCTTGCCTAACTGTAGTGACACCCCCCACCCCCCCAAAAAATATTTTTTGCGGAGATAGCGTTTGCGATCAAGATTTCCTGAAGTAATTGATCCTTAAACTGAAATCCGTAAACTACTTAAACTGAAAGAATATATATCATAAATCATATTCATGTTTTGCCCCTTACGATGTGCGAGACCTGCGTTCAGATTTTATGGGATATTTTATTTGCGGTTTGCAGCAAAATTATTAATGGTTCACGGATATTCACGATTTGCCAAATTTTTCATTAATGGTTTGCGAATAATTCATGATTTGCAGCAGATTCACGGGGTCAACACAGCTTCAGATATAGAGACAAACTACAACCATAATGATTGTGACCAGTCATATCTCTGCAAGTCATTATTTTCTCCATTTCAGACTTGTGTTCAGTCAGTCATTGATCTCATTGAATCTAATTGAAGATTTCCTCAGTGCCGCCCACAATGCCAGAAGTTCACAGGCAGGCAAAGGTACTTTTTCGTGTGTGTGTTGAATGATACTAATGCGTAATGTCTTCCTGTAATGTTAATTTGTTTGCTTTATTGTCTCACTATAGATGGCAGCTGGATTAAAAATATCGATTACTATCGTATGGATGGTTCTGTCAATGCTGTGTCGAGGAAGCAATTGGCAGAAAAGTTCAATGACACTGCTAATGTCCGGTATGGGGAGGGGATCACTGCTACATTTTCCTGCAATGATTTCAGTATAAATATATGTTACAGCCTGACTAGTTTTAGTGAGGTGGACGTGGCAGGGAAGGCTAGAATACGGATTTTTTTTTTTGTGGGGAGAGTCTGTGCGCACTAATTTGTAGCATTTTCTCATTAGTAATTGGTATGTGAGCACCTGGTCTGGACTTTGTGACACTTTATAGTCATGATGTCACTCTGAATTCGTGTTATAAGGTAAGAATTATCTGCTAGTCATACCATTTTCTGTACAGGAGATGCAGGTTTAACATGTTCACTGAACATGGTTATCTTCTATTGGTACCATTCAGCTCAAAGTGTTGAATGGTGGTCAAACCCAGTTTGTCAATAAACAGCATTACTGCATAAATTGCTGCCATTCCAGATGAGTCTCTTTCCCCTACTATAGAGTAATAACTAGGGATGGGGACAAGATCTCCTATATTGAGCCACAGTCCAGACCAAGACAAAGTGTCAAGTGTGAGTCACGACCAAGACGTTAAATTTTCGAGTGTTCAAGACCAAGTCGTGACACAATCTTTGGAGGAGCAAGACTGAGTTGAGACCGAAACCTTCAAAGCACAAGCCTCAACTGACAGAACTTACATTGTGCACTATACATCTTTTTGAAATTCATGCTGTAAATGAAACTTTTGTGATTGACGAAAACAAATTTAATGACAGCATGTTGTTTGCTTATTCTTGGCGCTCAGTGGGACCAGTGAATTCAAGAGAGTGTTGCAATATTTTGTATTAACGCTCATATTGGATACAGTTTTTACATGGAAGTTGCCAGCGCACATAGAGGGGAAAATCTCTTTGAGTAAGGTTTTAAAACCAAAAATACAGCCACCAGAAGATCTTTCAAGTTATGGCGTTCAAAGAGGTCTGTTCCTGTAATTCTATGCCAGGTGATATAAACCAGTAAGGTCCCATTGTCGAGGCTTTCAAAGAAAACTGAAGGGCTCCTGTTGACGCTTTCACAGTGTCCACAGATGTGGTTTTGACCCACTTCACTACCTGCTGAGACATCAAGGGATACGACAGGTGTGATATGAAGCAGATTTCGGGAAAGAAAGCACCTGAAAGAAATCAATTCTGAGGGTGTTTCAGATTGGGGAGCAGGTGGTTCTGTGCATAGAAGCTGAACTACCAGCCGATTCGAAGTGTGCTGTGTTTGAGATACCAGTGTATGTCTTCGAAGAAGCCATTTCATCTGCATTGGTCCAAGTCCACCACCAGCTGGGAGTAACCTGTGGTGTACCAGCGTCTCAACCAGGGCAAGTTGTAACTCTCATCTGCTTCATGCTGCTGAAACCAGGGGCCCATATGAACTGTGCTGAGCTCCTCCAGCCATGTGTTATGATGACTTATCCAGCGGACCTCTGTTAGAGCTCTGTTAGATAGTTTTGATACTCTTTTAGTCTTTTAGTTTTTCTCCAGAGTTGGGAACAACAAAAAAAAATCTCACCCACCAGGGATGAATAAGCAGCTATTATTAAAGTTAATTTGCAGACATTTAGGGCTAGAACTTGGGTTTTAAGCATATTAAGACTACATTATACAGTGTTTTACTGTATGAAGATACAGACTTTGTACTTAAATTGCATTTTATTGTACTTTATCCCCAGCGGCCGGTTGTTCCTCATCTCGACACGAGCCGGCTCACTTGGCATCAGTCTTGTTGCTGCCAACAGGGTCATTTTGTTTGATGCTTCATGGAATCCCTCCCACGACACACAGAGCATATACAGGGTGTATCGCTTCGGTCAGCAGAAACCTGTGTTTGTGTATCGCTTCTTAGCACAGGTAAGAGCAGTATAATCATACCAAACGTAAGGGTTGTGGAAACTGACATCTTCAGTGTCTGATTCTTGCCAGTCGGCAGCATTGGTGCAATGTCTAACAAGAAAAGCACAAATGGATACTTGATGGTACAGACTTTTTTCTTTCTTTTTTTTTTAAACAATGCAGTACAACTTATGCTCAAGTTTCTCATACCTGATGTGTTTCCAAGGTCCAACAGGAACAATGGCTCCAGGGTTCCTATTAATTTCTTATTCAGTAAATGAACAGAAACAAATTCTTGTCAAATTCTCATTGCTAAAAACTAGCTGAATTTCAGCCAGTTAATTCGTTTTACAAATTAAATTTGGCGGCTGGGTTTGATTCTCCAGTGTGCTACCTGATCTTGGCAAAGATGCTTTTGTCTCAGTCTACCCAGCTGTAAATGGGAACTGGCTTTGGCTTGGGAAGTAACCTGTCAGTTTGGTGTTCTGTCATTAATAAAGCTCCAGCACCAATGAGCCCTGTGGGTCTATATTGGACTTAATTCTGCTTCTTCTGTTTTCTCTGCATGTACCTCATTTTGTGTAGAGTCAATGTGCTTTTGTCTGTTTTTTTACAGCTGAATAACCTTCCAGATTTTTTTTAAAATAATGTTTTACATTTACAATATGGAAAAGATGCCAGCGTGCGTCAACCGCAAATTGGAACAATTTACCTCATATGGGATCAAATGGATCCACTATGTAATGCCTCCTAGGCCTGATTTTGTTTTCTCAAATTACTAGTTAAGCTACAAGGAAAGTCTACTCCCAAATTGTTTGGTTTGGTTTGTGTTATTTTCTAATTCTGCTTGATGACATTTTTTTGTCAGGGAATGTGTGCTTGTGAAATGACTGTAAATTGACATTGATAGTATGAGGACGATGAACACACAGTGGCTACAGTATATATTGTGTATATCTGTTTGACATGAAATGCAACAAAAAAATAAAATGTTTTAATGTTAATTCTGGGTTTGGTGTCAGGAGCAATTAGAGGTTCAGAGTCTTGCTTAGGAGCAGTTTGTGATTGAACCGCCACTACCAAACCTTTATCATGCTGCAGTGCCTGAACATTTGTTTTAGTTTATGTGGCCATACAAATTTACATCCATCCATCCATTTTCTATACCAGCTAACTCCACTTAAGGGTCATGAGGGGGCTGGAGCCCATCCCAGCAGTCATAGGGTGGGACAGGACGCCAGTCTGTTGCAGGGCCACATATAGACAAACACATTCACACCCACACGCACTCCTACGGACAATTGGAAGTTTCCAATTCACCTGACCTAAATGTCTTTGGAAGTGGGAGGAAGCCGGAGCACCTGGAGAGAACCCACACAAACACGGGGAGAACATGTAAACTACACACAGAAAGGCCACAGGCGGCAAACGATCCCATGACCTTCTTGCTGTGAGGCAACAGTGCTAACTACTAAGCCACTGTACTGCCACAAATATACAACCTCAGTTCAAAAAAAGTTGGGACAATATGGAAAAAGCAAATTACAAAGTGTTTCTTACATTTACTTTGACTGTTATTTCATTTCAGGCTATGTGAATCAAAGATATTTCATGTTTTTTGTTTTTTCTCGTCATTTCATTTGTTACTGTACAGTTTTTAGTCAGAAGTTTGGACATGTGTGTTCAAACTTCTGACTGGTGAAAAGTTTTTTGTTTTTGAATTTTTGTAATTTATTGGGGGGAAAAAAAGGAAATCTAACATGTACGTAAATATTTGCTCAATACTTTGTTGATGCACCTTTGGCAGCAATTACAGCCTCAATTCTTGTTTGAATATCAAATCAAATCAAATTTATTTATATAGCACCAAATCACAACAAACAGTTGCCCCAAGGCGCTTTATATTGTAAGGCAAAGCCATACAATAATTACGGAAAAAAACCCCAACGGTTCAAAACGCCCCCCCTGTGAGCAAGCACTTGGCAACAGTGGGAAGGAAAAACTCCCTTTTAACAGGAAGAAACCTCCAGCAGAACCAGGCTCAGGGAGGGGCAGTCTTCTGCTGGAACTGGTTGGGGCTGAGGGAGAGAACCGGGAAAAAGACATGCTGTGGAGGGGAGCAGAGATCGATCACTAATGATTAAATGCAGAGTGGTGCATACAGAGCAAAAAGAGAAAGAAACACTCAATGCATTATGGGAACCCCCCAGCAGTCTAAGTCTATAGCAGCATAACTAAGGGATGGTTCAGGGTCACCTGATCCAGCCCTAACTATAAGCTTTAGCAAAAAGGAAAGTTTTAAGCCTAATCTTAAAAGTAAGAGAGGGTGTCTGTCTCCCTGATCCGAATTGGGAGCTGGGTTCCACAGGAGAGGAGCCTGAAAGCTGAAGGCTCTGCCTCCCATTCTACTCTTACAAACCCTAGAAAACTACAAGTAAGCCTGCAGTCTGATGAGCGAAGCGCTCTATTGGGGTGATATGGTACTATGAGGTCCCTAAGATAAGAAGGGACCTGACTATTCCAAACCTTATAAGAAGAATACTTTTTAAATTCTATTCTAGAATTAACAGGAAGCCAATGAAGAGAGGCCAATAGGGTGAGATATTGCTCTCTCCTTCTAGTCCCCGTCAGTACTCTAGCTGCAGCATTTTGAATTAATGAAGGCTTTCTCAGGGAACTTTTAGGACAACCTGATATAATGAATACAATAGTCCAGCCTAGAGGAAATAAATGCATGAATTAGGAGCAGAGGTCTTCGTGCGTCGCGGCGGTGCCGCATGGCACAAAGCAACACCGTGATGAAGCCTCACGGGACATGTTCTGGCATGTCCAGGCGCACCACAATTTCTCGGATAATCAACTCGATGGAAAAAACCACCGACAGCTGTCTGAACGCCATCTCAAAGCTGTCCTGTGAGACCAAAACAGAGGTGTTCCTTTGTCTCGCTCCATCAGCAAATCGGTCCGTGATGCGTGAAGCCTCGCTCTGGGTTTCCATGACAGAATCTCTTGTTAAAAGTTGAAATCTGCCGGAAAATGGTTGATGTGCAGCTCTGTGTATAACCAGAGAAAGTGCCACACGACGGTCCCAGCTCCACAGAGCCATCCGTTTAGAAATGATCCGGTGGTTTGTGGCTCTCGATGGCAGCACGGAGCGTGGCGCGCCGAGCGTCCTTAAAGCGTAGTAAACAGTCCTTATTCTCTGTGAAGCCTGTAAAATTCACCGAAAGCCAGATAAATTTTTCGAATGGTTTCAGCTGCCAGTCTCTAACAGTTTCTGAAAAAAATTCTGATGGAAAAAAAGCCCAAATCATTCCGCCATTTCCTGGACAGTGAAAATCCGCCCCGAGGGCGGCTGGACCACTCCTCACTCAAGCTGCTCAACAGGCGAAGACGCAACCGACAGGGTGTGGAAAAACTCAGGGCCATGCGCACGAGGGTTCAAGCTTGTCTGATGCAATCACAACGTGATTCAAATCCATATGGTTTTGAAAAAAATAATAATGTTGGATACTTTTCTAATAGACCTCGTGTGTATATATATAATAGCCCAGGAATATGATCAAATTATGCAAAACATAATTATATATCATATAATTGATATATAATTATATATAATAGGAAAAATGTTTGGAGATTTTTTGCCAAATTATTAATAAAAAAACAATATATATCTTATATATATATATATATATATATATCTATATATAAAATATGGGGAACAAACACCCACAGAATATTTAGAGCATGAATAAACAAAAAATGTTCTTTTGATAGTTCAAGAAACCTAAAGACCATAAAACATCTACATAAAACTTGTTTTCGTCGTGGTCTGAGAGGCTTTTAATAGACCAGCTGCCGCCATTTATTTCAGGTACAGGCGAGTGACGTTCACTGGTTGGGGGGAAGATGAGCATCGTTCTGAGATTCCCTGCCAGAGGCACCAACAAAGAAGTTATATATGACTACTAGAGTCTGCACTCCCAATGCTGCCCACTAAACACGAACGTATCTTCATGGACAGCAACGTGACGCCTCCTAACCGGGCAAAATAATGACCAAGTTCCTGGATGTTAATGCATTTTCAGTGGTGATTTGCGACTGAACACACTCAGAAAAACGCTCGCAAAATACGTGTTAAAATTCCATTCTGACCTGGATATCAAGCCAGTAAAATTAATTAACATTAAATTATGTCAGAAAAATATTAAACTTACTCTGACACCCACACATTCCTAATATAGTGTTGAAAGGTACACAGATCTGCGCTGTTAAGCTGTGCTCGCTGGGCTGACCCTGAGCTGCTGGCTTGTGGGTTTTCAGCATAGGGCAGCTCCTAAAACCATTATTGAAACATATATGTTATATTATTACACAGTTATCCTTTATCGAGTGAGATTCATTCATGAAGTCAGTGGTGTGTGTGCACATCTCTGTGTGTGAGTGGTGTGTGTAAGTGTCGTCTGTGTCCTCGGACAACACAGGCAGGAAACAGAGATCTGTTTATCAACCAAATGTCACAAAAGTGCCAAGAATAACCAAAGCCACTTACTTATGGAAGGAAATACTGTCTCCCTTGTTACTCCATTTGTGGCTTTGCCAATATGTGCAGCTTTCCCGGCATATTCCACCTGTGACACGAGACTAATAGAATTCAATGAGCAAGCTCGGTAAACTGCACTCGTCCCCAGCAGAGGACACCCCAACCAGTGACGTTAACCGGAAGTGCCCTCCTCTGACTTCAGCCATTGGCGATTTACATGTCAATTTAGCTTCAAATTTGATTCAAATAATATTATCTACACTGCGCTCAAACATTCTGCAAGTGTATGAATAACACTTAATTTTACCAAGGAAAGCCACAAACAAATCTCAAAAACATTTCTGTTCCCCTTTAAGCTGTAGAAACCTCTCACGGATGATCAGTGGAAACAGAATCAATTTTGAGCTTCATGGAAAAGGCTGTGGATACTTATGTACATGTGAATTCTTATTTTTTCCCCATTTAAAACATTTCCAAAAATCTAAAAAAAAAAACTTGTCATTATGGGGTAATGTGTGTAGAGTTCTGGGAGGAGGGAAAAAATTAATGTAATCATTTTGGAATGTAACATAATTTGGAAAAATGTTTGAAGCGCTTTGAATACTTGCTGGATGCACTCTAGGTCCGTAGATGCAAGTGGGTCATCTTAAAATATATCTATTGCAAACCAAGGCTATACTTCGACTAGTGGTCCATGAAGTTTTTGATTAATTTAAGAAAAATGATAAAACTGATGGGAATCATCACCTTGTAGATAGGGGTGTAGTGGATAAGGTGGTTAAAGATCTCAGTTGTGTTTTCAGTGAAAGCTTTGTGTTTGGTCCTGTCTGCAGGGCACCATGGAGGAAAAGATCTATGACCGTCAGGTGACAAAAAAGTCTTTGGTCATACCGCCGTGGTGGACGAGCAGCAGATTGAGAGGCACTTCACCCTTCTGAACTGACTGAACATACACATTCGAACCCGACCTGCTGGATGACCCCAACTCGAAGAAAAGCAAGAGATCCACCCCGGCTTTTCCAAAGGTGGCAGCCTTCATGTTTGTTTGTAGTTTGAAATTTGTTACTGACACGAGTCTGCTTTCCTTTTTGTCTTCTCTCCTTTTGCCTCTCAGGATGTGATTCTGGCAGAATTACTACAGGCCTGTAAAGACTCACATAGTGTGCTACCATGAGCACGACTCTCTGCTGGGCCACAAAGAAGACGAGGAGCCTGAGCGAGGCAGAGAGGTAAAGCTGCCTGGGCTGAGTATGAGGCTGAAAAGGTAATGTATAAATTTTCAAAAGCACCAGCATTACCCCCAAAAAGTTTTGAATCCATACATGGTATTTCACAGCATAATTATAACAAAACCATTTTCCTGCTTCAGTCAAACGCAGCTAATGTTCTGCTGGCTTGAAGGAGCTCAGTTTGGAAACAAAGACTGATGAACAGCTCCTGGTATGGCTGTCAGTAAGCATGTTGGTCACATCTCTTAAATTCCAACAATGTTAATATTTCATGTGAAAATGTTCTCACAGGACTTGCTCAACAAGACCCGGACAAACCTGTCAGTGGCCTTTCTATCATATCAAACGGCAGTATCGCACCAAATCGAGAACTACATTTCAAGACTGGTGAGTGCTCTTAAGATGTAAATGGAATAAAATTTAAATAGACCTTCATCCCATTCTGAGCTTAAAAACCAGGTCTGTGTCAGGAAACCAGACAATTAAAGAGCTCCAGCAGTTCTGCTAAGAAGAGTGGTCAAATTATGCCAGAAGCTTATTGATGGTTACCAAAAACATCTGGTTGAGGTGCAGCTGCTAAGGGACATTTAACCAAATATTAGTGGGGTGTATGTTTATATTTGAGCCTATATGTATAATTTTGACCCTGTGTGGAGAAGATCCAAAATAAATTCAAACTTGTGCACGCAAGTCTTGTTTAAAGTCATTAGTGATGTATGTTGTACAATCATTCCACCTTGTCAAAAGAACAGTTCAAAGAAATCATTAAAAGCCCAAAATTACTATGACGTTCATGGCCATGATGAGTGTATGTAAACCTCCGATCACAACTGTACATTGAGTGATGTATGGCTGTATTGGTAGATTCATTTATTAAATTGTTGAAACCCTGTTATAACATCTGTCTGGAGGGACTTTAAAAAATAGTTACATTAAAACATTGCAATCAGCTTTGACAGTAGCCTCATATGAAAGATCAGTGTCATCAGATCAGTTAAGATAGAGTTCAGTTGAGATACTGAGATGGTTATTCAACAACAATTGTTTTGCTACTCATCATCTGATGTCTTTCATGGTGAAACCTCTTGAAGTCAATGAAGTGGTGTTCTATTGAGAGGTAGTTGACTCTGTCCTGTTCATATTACGTAACCTGGAGATGAGCACTGGCACCATTGGGCCTCGGGGCCGATAAAGCGCACTTCTCCTTTGTCGAGATAATCCCTCCCACCTCACAGGCGTGGCATATCAAGATGCCGATTAGACAGCATGATTATTGCACAGGTGTGCCTTAGGCTGTTCACGATAAAAAAATAATGAAAAATACACAATGTGTGTGTGTGTGTGTGTGTGTGTGTGTGTGTTTAGGCGGCTTGCAACACTTGTCTGAACTAGTTAAACAATTTACACCTGTCTATATTAAGAAGTCATTACTAAGTCATTGATTAAGAAGTAGCATTGATTAAAAGTACATAATGAAGGTTCTTAAAAAAAGATATATATTTTTTAATTCTAACTACAGAAAGCAATAATCGTGTGTTAAGGTGCCCCCTCCCTATGTACTGTATGTTTAAGATTTGCAGGGATGCTTATTCACCGGTTTTGGACGGTTTTCCGTCTTTTTGTAAATTCTTGCCATCTGAAAGAAAATGGTGGAACATTATTTTTTTATTTCTTCAAATCGACGAACTAATATTTTGCCGTAAAACGCCAACATTCCTTTGAAATCTATCATCATAAAGTGGTTTGTTTACTGGAGAAGAAGGCCCCCATTTTGGTATACAGACAACAATTCAACATGCTGCGCAGACTCGGTAAGCGCCGCAGCGGTCCACTCACACCACCCCCCTGTCTGCTGTGCGGAGCTGCGGCCAACTCTGGCAACAGGTCCAGAGACTGCTCGAACATTTCTACACGAGCGGGCATGGAAACACTTCTGTTTTTATGCGGAATGCTCCGGCAGCCCGCAAGGATAGACTTCTTGCGGAAAAATCGGCAACACCGGAGGGTCTTGGTAGCCGCAGCCGCAGAGCTCAGTGGCCACTGAGAGAGGTTTGTATTTTTTTTAATGACTTGGATTCGCTGCGGGGCCCGCATCCGTACCCCGTAATGGTAACACTGGAGGCAGTGGGTGGCAGCGACTCTCCACGCGGAATCGCTTTTCGCCGTACGCTCTTGTGAAGGTAGTAAATGTCCAACAATGTCTCGTTGTTCCAGAAAATTTCCTGCCTGCTTCCCGCGCCAAATCTCATAGCATCGTTCAACAAATTTTCTACCTCGTCAGTTTCTCATCGTTTAGTTCTAATATTACACAAGATAAATACAGGTATGGCAATAATTTAACGCTGATATCATTTAAACAAGTAAATTCTGTGATATTTTGGTATTGTTGTATGATAATCGTAATGTTTAGGGAGTAAAACATGGCGATCATTGAAGTTTGTTACCACCAATGGCACCATCCACCACGCATTTTAGTATGTGGCCATGTCTTTTTGTTAAACTGTTGAATCACCTGCCAAATCGATGGAATCTTTGATACAAGCGCAAATAATTCCTATGTAGCCTATTTCCATGAGAAATACATCTTGTATTAAAAAACGTGAAACTAATTACAAACAGTGGGGGAGAGGGCGGGGTAAACCCCTGTGAAAAGAAAATCAATAAATAAATTTCTGTATAAAATTGAAAAGAATTCAGGCTCAGATCTTAGAGGTGTTTGGCCTCAGACTGAGATGGATAATCGAAATGTAACATTTTATTGTTGTGCATTATTGAATGAATAATAGTCATCGAGTGGCTTCAGTATTGCCTCTACTGGTGGTTGGCTCTCACTGCGGTATTGTATCACTTCCTGTTCCGGAGCACAGCGGTGTTTTTCTGTATCTGTTAGCTGTTTAATCTGTGCAGTTAGATTGATCTAGTTATCTAGATTACGATTTGTTTCCCAGTGTAATCTTTATGTGCCTTAACTAAAGCACTCCTTCTACTGAATCACCTCTAAATTATTTACACATTATTCACTTTGCGTGTTTTTAGGAATCCGCTAGCTTAGCGTAGCTACTAGCTCTTAGCCGATTTAGCATGGCGGCTTTCCTGTCTCTCCCGCACTTTTCTGCTATGGGTGTGAATGTTTAGTTATTCCTCTGCCTCCTTTAGCAGTAACGGTACTTGTAATAAGTGTAGCTTATCGTAGCTTTGGAAGCCAGGCGGGCGAATTGGAGACTCGGCTCCGCACAGTGGAAAATTCTACAGCTAGCCAGGGCCCCTGTAGTCGGTGCGGACCAAGGTAGCTTAGCCGCCGTTAGTTACCCCCTGGCAGATCCCGAGCAGCCGGGAAAGCAGGCTGACTGGGTGACTGTGAGGAGGAAGCGTAGCCCTAAACAGAAGCTCTGTGTACACCGCCAACCCGTTCACATCTCTAACCGTTTTCCCCACTCGACGACACACCCGCCGAGGATCAAACTATGGTTATTGGCGACTCTGTTTTGCGAAATGTGAAGTTAGCGACACCAGCAACCATAGTCAATTGTCTTCCGGGGGCCAGAGCAGGCGACATTGAAGGAAATTTGAACTGCTGGCTAAGGCTAAGCGTAAATTTGGTAACATGTAATTCACGTCGGCAGTAATGACACCCGGTTACGCCCAATCGGAGGTCACTAAAATTAACATTAATCGGTGTGTAACTTTGCAAAAAACAATGTCGGACTCTGTAGTTTTCTCTGGGCCCCTCCCCAATGAGACCGGGATTAGTGACATGTTTAGCCGCATGTTCTCCTTGAATTGCTGGCTGTCTGGTGGTGTCCAAAAAATGAGGTGGGCTTCATAGATAATTGGCAAAGCTTCTGGGGAAACCTGTCTTGTTAGGAGCGACGGCATCCATCCCACTTGGATGGAGCAGCTCTCATTTCTAGAAATCTGGCCAATTTCTATAATCCTCCAAACCGTGGACTATCCAGGGTTGGACCAGGAACCAGAGTTGTAGTCTTACACACTCTCTGCAGCTTCTCTCCCCCCTGCCATCACCTCATTACCCCATCCCCGTAGAGACGGTGCCTGCCCAGACTTACCAATAACCAGCAAAAATCTATTTAAGCATAAAATTCAAAAAGAAAAAATAATATAGCACCTTTCAACTGCACCACAGACTAAAACAGTTAAATGTGGTCTATTAAACATTAGGTCTCTCTATTCTAAGTCCCTGTTGGTAAATGATATAATAATTGATCAACATATTGATTTATTCTGCCTAACAGAAACCTGGTTACAGCAGGTGGAATATGTTAGTTTAAATGAGTCACCACCCCCGAGTCACATAACTGTCAGAATGCTCGTAGCAAGGGCCGGGGCGGAGGATTAGCAGCAATCTTCATCCAGCTTATTAATTAATCAAAACCCAGACAGAGCTTTAATTCATTTGAAAGCTTGCCTCTTCGTCTTGTCCATCCACATTGGAAGTCCCAAAAACCGTTTTATTTGTTATTAATCTATCGTCCACCTGGTCGTTACTGTGAGTTTCTCTGTGAATTTTCAGACCTTTTGGTCTGACTTAGTGCTTAGCTCAGATAAGATAATTATAGTGGGCGATTTTACAATCCACACAGATGCTGAGAATGACCAGCCTCAACACTGCATTTAATATATTATTAGACTCTATTGGCTTGCTCAAAAAGTAAGTGAGTCCACCCCAACCACTTTAATCATATCTTAGATCTTGTTCTGACTTATGGTATGGAATAGAAGACTTAACAGTATTCCCTGAAAACTCCCTTCGTCTGATCATTTCTTAATAACATTTACATTTACTCTGATGGACTACCCAGTAGTGGGGAATAAGTTTCATTACACTAGAAGTCTTTCAGAAAGCGCTGTAACTAGGTTTAAGGATATGATTCCTTCTTTATGTTCTCTATGCCATATACTCAACACGTGCAGAGTAGCTACTAAACTCTGTAAGGGAGATAGAGTATCTCGTCAATAGTTTTACCCTCCTCATTGAAGACAACTTTGGATGCTGTAGCTCCTCTGAAAAAGAGAGCTTTAAATCAGAAGTGTCTGACTCCGTGGTATAACTCACAAACTCGTAGCTTAAGAGATAACCCGAAGTTGGAGAGGAAATGGGCGTCTCACTAATTTAGAAGATCTTCACTAGCCTGGAAAACGAGTCTGTTGCTCTATAAAAAGCCTCCATAAGCTAGGACATCTTTCTACTCATCACTAATTGAAGAAATAAGAACAACCCCCAGGTTTCTTTTCAGCACTGTAGCAGGCTGACAAAGAGTGTCAGCTCTATTGAGTGAGTATTCCATTAACTTTAACTAGTAATGACTTCATGACTTTCTTTGCTAGCAAAATTTTAACTATTAGAGAAAAAATTACTCATAACCATCCAAAGACGTATCGTATCTTTGGCTGCTTTCAGTGATGCCGGTATTTGGTTAGACTCTTTCTCTCCGATTGTTCTGTATGAGTTATTTCATTAGTTACTCATCCAAACCATCAACATGTTTATAGACCCCCATTGCCCTACACGGCTGCTAAGGAAACCCTACCATTATTTAATGCTTCGATCTTAAATATGATCAATCTATCTTTGTTAGTGGCTATGTACCACAGGCTTTTACAGGTGGCAGTAATAAACCCAATTACTTAAAAGCCATCACTTGCCCAGCTATCTTAGCTACTTATAGGCCAATCTCCAACCTTCCTTTTCTCTCAAAAATTCTTGAAAGGGTAGTTGTAAAACAGCTAACTGATCATCTGCAGAGGAATGGTCTATTTGAAGAGTTTCAGTCAGGTTTTAGAATTCATCATAGTACAGAAACAGCAATTAGTGAAGGTTACAAATGATCTTCTTATGGCCTCGGACAGTGGACTCATCTCTGTGCTTGTTCTGTTAGACCTCAGTGCTGCTTTTGATACTGTTGACCATAAAATTTTATTACAGAGATTAGAGCATGCCATAGGTATTAAAGGCACTGCGCTGCAGTGGTTTGAATCATATTTGTCTAATAGATTACAATTTGTTCATGTAAATGGGGAATCTTCTTCACAGACTAAAGTTAATTATGGAGTTCCACAAGGTTCTGTGCTAGGACCAATTTTATTCACTTTATACATGCTTCCCTTAGGCAGTATTATTAGACGGTATTGCTTAAATTTTCATTGTTACGCAGATGATACCCAGCTTTATCTATCCATGAAGCCAGAGGACACACACCAATTAGCTAAACTGCAGGATTGTCTTACAGACATAAAGACATGGATGACCTCTAATTTCCTGCTTTTAAACTCAGATAAAACTGAAGTTATTGTACTTGGCCCCACAAATCTTAGAAACATGTGTCTAACCAGATCCTTACTGTGGATGGCATTACCCTGACCTCTAGTAATACTGTGAGAAATCTTGGAGTCATTTTTGATCAGGATATGTCATTCAAAGCGCATATTAAACAAATATGTAGGACTGCTTTTTTGCATTTACGCAATATCTCTAAAATCAGAAAGGTCTTGTCTCAGAGTGATGCTGAAAAACTAATTTATGCATTTATTTCCTCTAGGCTGGACTATTGTAATTCATTATTATCAGGTTGTCCTAAAAGTTCCCTAAAAAGCCTTCAGTTAATTCAAAATGCTGCAGCTAGAGTACTGACGGGGACTAGAAGGAGAGAGCATATCTCACCCATATTGGCCTCTCTTCATTGGCTTCCTGTTAATTCTAGAATAGATTTAAATTCTTCTTCTTACTTATAAGGTTTGAATAATCAGGTCCCATCTTATCTTAGGGACCTCGTAGTACCATATCACCCAAATAGAGCGCTTCGCTCTCAGACTGCAGGCTTACTTGTAGTTCCTAGGGTTTGTAAGAGTAGAATGGGAGCAGAGCCTTCAGCTTCAGGCTCCTCTCCTGTGGAACCACGCTCCCAATTCAGATCAGGGAGACAGACCCCTCTCTACTTTTAAGATTAGGCTTAAAACTTCCTTTTTGCTAAAGCTTATAATTAGGGCTGGATCAGATGACCCTGGGAACCCATCCCTTAGTTATGCTGCTATAGACGTAGACTGCTGGGGGGTTCCCATGATGCACTGTTTCTTTCTCTTTTTGCTCTGTATGCACCACTCTGCATTTAATCATTAGTGATCGATCTCTGCTCCCATCCACAGCATGTCTTTTTCCTGGTTCTCTCCCTCAGCCCCAACCAGTCCCAGCAGAAGACTGCCCCTCCCTGAGTCTGGTTCTGCTGGAGGTTTCTTCCTGTTAAAAGGGAGTTTTTCCTTCCCACTGTAGCCAAGTGCGTGCTCACAGGGGGTCGTTTGACCGTTGGGGTTTTACATAATTATTGTATGGCCTTGCCTTACAATATAAAGCGCCTTGGGGCAACTGTTTGTTGTGATTTGGCGCTATATAAAAAATTGATTGATTGATTGATTGATTGAGTATTATGATGTGATATTATGATATGATATCTCCTAACCTAGTCTGAAAGCAGTTATAAAATTATTTATAACATGTTCGTTGAGAGTTATGATTTTTAATTGCCTAGTCTTTGAGCCCAATCAAAAACTAAATAAAGATTTCATCAAGATTTAGCTATATTTGTAAACTATTGTTATATTCTGTACATGCTCCTACAGGATGGCACAACATGCATTCAAAAGCCACATGTTGTGCCATACTGCATGAGATCACAAGAGAAATTTAACAGCTGTTTCAGGTCCAAATTTAGTCCAAAGAAAGCACCAGAATGCACCACAGGGCACTAATATTCTCAAAATTTTCCAGGAACCCCCCCGTTTTCCAAATGCCTACGGCGTTCGGGGTAACTTTTGCTGTCTTGAATATAGATGAATCACACTGCTGTTTTTTTTTTCTCCTAAGCAACCATGGATTTGTGTTTGTTCATACGTTATGGCGCATCCAGAAAGTATTCACAGCACTTCACTTTTTTCACATTTTATGTTACAGCCTTATTACAAAATGGAGTAAATTTTTTTCCCTCAAAATTCTACTCACAACTCCACATGACAACATGAAAAATGTTTTTATTGAAATTTTTGCAAATAAAAAAAATTGTTGTACATAAATATTCAACCCTTTACACAAGCTTGGTACACCTATCTTCGCTGAGTTTTGTCCATTTCTCTTTGCTGCACCTCTCAAGCTCCATCAGGTTGGATGGGGAGCGTCGGTGCACAGCCATTTTCAGATCTCTCCAGAGATGTTCAATCAGATTCAGGTCTGGGCTCTGGCTGGGCCATTCAAGAACATTCACAGAGTTGTCCTGAAGCCACTCCTTTGATATCTTGGCTGTGTGTTTAGGGTCATTGTCCTGCTGAAAGATGAGCCGTCACCCCACTCTGAGGCCAAGAGCGCTCTGGAGCAGGTTTTCATCCAGAATATCTCTATACATTGCTGTGTTCATCTTTTCCTCGACCTTGACTAGTCTCCCAGTTCCTGCCGGTTTCCTCCAAATGCGATGCCTGGCATTCACGCCAAAGAGTTCAATCTTTGTCTCATCAGACCAGAGAATTTTGTTTCTCATGGTCTGAGAGTCCTTCAGGTGCCTTTTGACAAACTCCAGGTGGGCTGCCATGTGCCTTTTACTGAGGATTGGCTTCCATCTGGCCACTCGACCATCCAGGCCTGATTGGTAGATTGCTACAGAGATGGTTATCTTTCTGGAAGGTTCTCCTCTCTCCACAGAGGAATGCTGGAGCTCTGTCAGAGTGACCATCGGGTTCTTGGTCACTTCCGACTAAGGCCCTTCTCCCCTGATAACTCAGTTTAGATGGGCGGCCAGCTCTAGGAAGAGTCCTGGTGGATCAGAAGTTCTTCCATTTATGGACGATATACAGTGAGGCAAATAAGAATTTGATCCACTGTCGATTTTACAAGTTTTCCCACCTACAAAGAATGGAGAGGTCTGTAGGTTTTATCGTAGGTATACTTCAACTGTGAGAGATAGAAACTAAAAAAAAAATTCTGAAAAATTACATTGATTTTTAAATAATTTGCATTTTATTGCATGAAATAAGTATTTGATTACCTACCAACCAGCAAGAATTCTGTCTCTCACAGACCTGTTAGTTCTTCTTTAAGAAGCCCTCTGTCATGATCCAGCCCTGTTGCTGCTCCTGTTTGTGCTCTGAGCCTTTTGTTTTTCTTAATCATGCCATGTATCATAGTCATGTTTAGGCTTTGGCTGGTCTTGTTTCTTGTTCTTGTCAGGTTTTCATGTTCATGTTGTCATTGGTTTTGTTTCTGTCAATCATCCTCGTATTTGTTCACTCTTGGTTCCTTAAGTAGCTGTAGTTTAGTTCTGTTCATTACGTTGTGTGTATTATGCTTTGGTCACAATTTTTGGTTGTTATTTACCTGCAAGTGTTATCTGTCTAGTTATGTTCCTTTAGTTATTTATTGCATTTTCTGTTTATCTGTTATCTTGTTTTATTAATTGCATTATTCTCTAGTCACCGGGTTTGTTTATTCTCTGTTTTTCAGTTGTTTATTTTGCTCTCTGTTCACTAGTCCCCCTTCCAGAACCTTCACCGATACCTGCATCTCATTTCACTAATCACACCACCAGTTCTTTAAGCCCTCACAGTCTCACAGTCCCTTGCTTGATTGTTGAATGTATTTCACTTTCCAGCTCTCACGTCCTCCCTTGTTTTGCTTGTTGATCTGCCTGCTGGTATTTGACCTTGTTTTGCCTTCGACCACGTGTTTTTTGTTTCTGCCTCTGATTGCCACCACACCGTGTATTTTGACCTCAGCCTGTTTATTCGACCAAGCCTCAGCCTTACGTCTGTCTGTACCTTTGCTTCACTGCTGGACCACCCGTGTACGGAATCTCTGCCTGTTACTACCATTAAACCTTATTCTAACTGCATCTGCTGCGAGAGTTCACATTTGTGTCCACCTGGTTTGTGCCCCGTCCTGACACTCTCCTATTCTGCACTCTTTACCTGTATTAGTTACACCTGTTTGAACTTGTTACCTGTATAAAAGACACCTGTCTACACACTCAATCAATCATACTCCAACCTGTCCACCATAGCCAAGGCCAAAGAGCTGTGTAAGGACATCATGGACAAAACTGTAGACCTGCACAAGGCTGGGATGGGCTACAGGAGAATAGGCAAGCAGCTTGGTGAGAAGGCAGCAACGTTTGGCACAATTTTTAGAAATAGAAGAAAGACAAGATGACTGTCAGTCTTCCCTGGTTTTGGGCTCTATGCAAGATCTCACTTTGTGGGGTAAGGATGAGAAAGTCCAGAACAATGCAGGAGGACCTGGTTAATGACCTGAAGAGAGCTGGGACCATAGTCACAAAGATTACGCCGTCATGGTTTAAAATCCTGCAGGGCAGCAAAGTCCCCCTGCTCACACCAGCACATGTCCAGGCCCATTTAAAGTTCACCAGTGATCATGATCCAGAGGAGGCACGGGAGAAGGTCATGTGGGCAGATGAGACCAAAATAGAGCTTTTTCGCATTAGCTCCACTCGCCGTGTTTGAAGGATGAGAACAACCCCAAGAAAACCATCCCAGCTGTGAAGCATGGGGGTGGAAACATCATTTTTTGGGGTGCTTTTCTGCAAAGGGGACAGGACGGCTGCACCGTATTGAAGGGAGGATGGATGGGGTTATGTATTGTGAGATTTTGGCAAACAACCGCCTTCCCTCAGTAAGAGCATTGAAGATGGGTCATGGCTGGATCTTCCAGCATGACAATGACCCCAAACACACAGCCAGAGCAACTAAGGAGGGGCTCCATAAGAAGCATTTCAAGCTCCTGGGGTGGCCAAGCCAGTCTCCAGCCCTGAACTCAATACAAAAATCTTTGGAGGGAGCTGAAACTCCAAACCTGAAAGATCTCGAGAAGATCTTTCAGTGATGAGCCCACCAAACTGAAGACCCTCCTCACACGACTATGCCTCGATACCCTGTCCATGAATATCACAAACGTGAGTGGTGACAAGACACAGCCCTGGCGGAGGCCAACCTCCACCGGAAATGAGTCTGACTTACTGCTGAGCAGCCGAACACAGCTCTCGCTATGAGGAGTGGACCAAAATCCCTGTTGCAGTGTGCAAACTTGGTCAAGAACTACAGGAAACATCTGACCTCTATAACTGCAAACAAAGGCTTCTGTCTGTTTTTCTAGTGGATTAAATACTTATTTCATGCAATAAAATGCAAATTGTTGTTGTTGTCCATTCGGCTGCTCACCGTTTTTTGTTCGGGGTTGCCACAGCGGATATCATACAGTGTGATTTTCTGAAATTTTTTTTTTTTTTTTAGATTCTGTCTCTGTGTGTACCTACGATAAAAATTACAGACCTCTGCATTCTTTATAGGTGGGAAAACTTGCAAAATCGACAGTGTATCAAATACTTATTTTCCTGTGTAGGTGACTGTGCTCACTGGGACCTTAAAACAGCAGAAATGTTTCTGTACCCTTCCCCAGATTTGTGCCTCGAGATAGTCCTGTCTCTGTCTACAGTCAATTCCTTTGACTTCATGCTTGGTTTGCGTTCTGACATGCACTGTCAACTGTGGGACCTTATATGTAGACAGGTGTGTGCCTTTCCAAATCATGTCCAATCAACTGAATTTACCCCAGGTGGACTCCAATTAAGCTGCAGAAACATCTCAAGTATAATCAGTGGAAATGGGATGTACCTGAGCTAAATTTTGAGCTTCATGGAAAGACAGTGAATACTTATGTACATGATTTCTTTGTTGTTGTTTGTTTTTTAAGATTTGCAAAATTTATTAAAAATAGACATTTGTCCCTCACACCCTCTGGATGACTGTCTTTTTTGAACATTGCGTGGTGGTCTGGGACAGTACCTTAGGAGTGACAAACTGGAGTGCTGGTCCCCATATTTAAAGAAGGGGACCAGAGAGTGTGCGAATTACAGGAGCATCACACTACTCAGCCTCCCTGGTAAAGTCTACTTCGGGGTACTGGAAAGGAGGGTTTGGCTGTAAGTCGAACCTCTGATTGAAGAGGAACAATGCAGGTTCCATCCTAGCTATGGAACAACCAACCAGCTCTTCACTCTCACAAGCATCCTGGAGGGTCCTTGGGAGTATGCCCATACATTCTGCATGTGTTTTGTGGACTTGAAGAAGGCGTATAATCGGGTACCCCGGGAGATACTGTGGGAGGTGCTGCGGGAGTATGGAGTGAGGGGGGTCCCTTCTCAGGGCCATCCAATCTCATAGCGAGAGCTATGTTCGGCTGCTCAGCAGTAAGTCGGACTTGTTTCCAGTGGAGGTTGGCCTCCGCCAGGGCTGCGTCTTGTCACCACTCCCGTTTGTGATATTCATGGACAGGATATCGAGGCATAGTCGTGTGAGGAGGGTCTTCAGTTTGTTGGGGTCATCACTGCTTGTTGCAGATGATGTGGTCCTGTTGACTCCATCGGCCTGCGACCATCAGCACTCACTGGGTTGGTTTGCAGCCAAGTGTGGAGTGGCTGTGATGAGGATCAGCACCACTAAATCTGAGGACATGGTTCTCAGCAGAAGAACCGATGGATTGCCTACAACAGGTAGGAAATGAGGTCTTGCTCCAAGTGAAGGACTTCAAGTACTTCGTGGTCTTGTTCATGAGTGACGGGATGATGGAGCATGAGATTGTCCAGAGAATTGGTGCAGCAGGGACGGAATTGAATTCGCTCTACTGTACTGTGGTGACAAAAAGGGAGCTGAGCCAGGACGCGAAGTTCTCAATCTTCTGGTCAGTCTTCCTTCCAACTCTCACCTATGGTCATGACCGAAAGAACTAGATTGCGGGTATGAGTGGTCGAAATGGGTTTCCTCAGGAGGGTGGCTTAGAGATAGGGTGAGAAGCTTGGTCATTTGTGAGGAGCACAGAGTAGAACCATTGTTCCTTCACATTGTGAGGAGCTAGCTGAGGTGGTTTGGGCATCTGGTAAGGATGCCTCCTCGGCGCCTCCCTAGGGAGATGTTCCAGGCACGTCCAGCTGGGAGTAGACCCCAGGGAAGATCCAGGACTAGGTGGAGAGATTGTATCTCCATACTGGCCTGTGAATGCCACGGTATCCCCCAGTTAGAGGTGGTTAATGTGGCCAGGTAAGTTTGGGGTTCCCTACTGGAGCTGTTGCCCTGCGACCTGATCTCAGATAAGCGGTTAAAGATGTATATATGTATGCAAAATTGCAAAAATGTACACTCAACAAAAATATAAACGCAACACTTTTGGTTTTGCTCCCATTTTGTATGAGATGAACTCAAAGATCTAAAACTTTTTCCACATACACAATATCACCATTTCCCTCAAATATTCTTCACAAACCAGTCTAAATCTGTGATAGTGAGCACTTCTCCTTTGCTGAGATAATCCATCCCACCTCACAGGTGTGCCATATCAAGATGCTGATTAGACACCATGATTAGTGCACAGGTGTGCCTTAGACTGCCCACAATAAAAGGCCACTCTGAAAGGTGCAGCTTTATCACACAGCACAATGCCACAGATGTCGCAAGATTTGAGGGAGCGTGCAATTGGCATGCTGACAGCAGGAATGTCAACCAGAGCTGTTGCTCGTGTATTGAATGTTCATTTCTCTACCATAAGCTGTCTCCAAAGGCGTTTCAGAGAATTTGGCAGTACATCCAACCAGCCTCAAACCACAGACCACGTGTAACCACACCAGCCCAGGACCTCCACATCCAGCATGTTCACCTCCAAGATCGTCTGAGACCAGCCACTCTGACAGCTGCTGAAACAATCGGTTTGCATAACCAAAGAATTTCTGCACAAACTGTCAGTAACCGTCTCAGGGAAGCTCATCTGCATGCTCGTCGTCCTCATCGGGGTCTCGACCTGACTCCAGTTCGTCGTCGTAACCGACTTGAGTGGGCAAATGCTCACATTCGCTGGCGTTTGGCACGTTGGAGAGGTGTTCTCTTCACAGATGAATTCTGGTTCACACTGTTCAGGGCAGATGGCAGACACCGTGTGTGGCGTGGTGTGGGTGAGCAGTTTTCTGATGTCAATGTTGTGGATCGAGTGGCCCATGGTGGCAGTGGGGTTATGGTATGGGCAGGCTCCTGTTATGGACGAAGAACACAGGTGCATTTTATTGATGGCATTTTAAATGCACAGAGATACCGTGACGAGATCCTGAGGCCCATTGTTGTGCCATACATCCAAGAACATCACCTCATGTTGCAGCAGGATAATGCACGGCCTCATGTTGCAAGGATCTGTACACAATTCTTGGAAGCTGAAAATGTCCCAGTTCTTGCATGGCCGGCATACTCACCGGACATGTCACCCATTGAGCATGTTTGGGATGCTCTGGACCGGCGTATATGACAGCGTGTACCAGTTCCTGCCAATATCCAGCAACTTTGCACAGCCACTGAAGAGGAGTGGACCAACATTCCACAGGCCACAATTGATAACCTGATCAACTCTATGCGAAGGAGATGTGTTGCACTGCATGAGGCAAATGGTGGTCACACCAGATACTGACTGGTATCCTTCCCCCCCAATAAAACAAAACTGCACCTTTCAGAGTGGCCTTTTATTGTGGACAGTCTAAGGCACACCTGTGCACTAATCATGGTGTCTAATCAGCATCTTGATATGGCACACCTGTGAGGTGGGATGGATTATCTCAGCAAAGGAGAAGTGCTCACTATCACAGATTTAGACTGGTTTGTGAACAATATTTGAGGGAAATGGTGATATTGTGTATGTGGAAAAAGTTTTAGATCTTTGAGTTCATCTCATACAAAATGGGAGCAAAACCAAAAGTGTTGCGTTTATATTTTTGAGTGTAATAAAATAAATAAACAAATAAAAAAACTTTATTCTCATTGTCATTATGGGATCTTGTGTGTAGAATTTTGAGGAACAAAAGAACTTATTTCCCTCATTTTGGAATAAGTCTGTAACATAAATTGTGAAAACTGAAGCGCTGGGAATACTTTCTGGATGCACGGTATGCTAACCTCTGTAGAAAGTTGTGTTCATCTGAAGCACATGTCACATCTGCACGTTTTTATATTGACTGTTTTATGTCTGCAGTGTCTGTCTCCTGTTAACAAGTGACTCGTGCACGTCTGAGATAAACGTTTCCTGTTTTACAGTGAAGAGCATTTAGAGTTTACACTTTATTTGAATTTCAGCAACAACAGTACCCGTACTTACCTGAGGACGACATTAGGAGCAAGGCTGAAATTTGGAAACAGTATGATGAAAAGGAGAAGGAACGGCGACAAGCATATTATCGTGACATGCACGCGCAGCAATACACCGTAAGTCGTAACACCTGGTTTGTTTTTGTGTGTGTGTGTGTGTACAAATAACAAATGTCATGTTTCATCTCTGCTTGTAGCTCACGCGCCACATTCAAGCCATCCTGAACAGTCGGAGAAACCAACTGAGACAAACACCCAAGGTCACTGTGAACCAGCCTGGACAGACATAAGGATGCCATGATGTCATTGAACAAGACTTTTTTTTCTTTTCTTTTCTTTAATTGTTCTTGCAGTAATTTTTTGATATAGGTGAAAATGTGCACTGATGAAAGCTTGAAAATAGTTGAAAAACTTTTATTTGGAGACTGAGTAGTAGTTTAACTTCTTCATATCCAAAAAGTTTACGCTACCACATTTGGTAAATTTAAAATACCTTTTATACTTTACCCTGACATGTTCTGCTGCTGTATATTTTATGTCACTTATGTTCAACATTGTGACAAGTTGTTTGGGCATTATAATAAATAGGAGCACTACTTGAATCTCCTTCTTGTACTTCTTGTAAACTTGTTTTTATCAGCTGAGAGAAATTAGAGAGAAAAGTTGAATGTGGCAAAAAGCTGCATCTCACACAAATATTAAAATAGCAGTTGAAATGCACTTATACTTTTATCATAAAGGCTTTTTATGCCTAGTTCACACTATAAGATGATTACGCAGATTTTTGACCTGATTTTCTCTTTCCGACAATCTTAAGAAAGCCCAGACTATTGTGATGGGTCCAGGGCTATTACCCAGAATTCTCAAGCCAGACCACTGCAGACTGTAACACATACCGTCAGTTCATTCTCCGTGTGCAGCCACAGGGGTTCAACTTCAGAGCAGAGCTCTAGGATCCAAAAAACTAGATCTGCCCCCAGGGACAAGCCACGGTAGAACAGCTTGAGCTCCTCCATTTGTTGTTGCATCGATAAGTTTTACCTCCCTCGCCTTTCTCTGCCCTTCCTGACGTTTTGTCGCTTCAGTCAACCATCTGCGGGCCTCTTCTAAACCTTCCTGTTCCAGACTGTGGCTTGGCATTCTCTTGCTGAAATAAGCAGGGACGTCCCTGAAAAACGTTGCTTGGATGGCAGCATGGCAGCCAAAACCAAACACAGATGTGTAAGTTGCCCATGCCATGGGCACTAACGCACCCCCATACCATCACAAATGCTGGCTTTTGAACTTTGGGCTGGTAGCAATCTGGATGGTCTTTTCCTCTTTTGTCCTACGTCCATGATTTCCAAAAAAAAGCAAGCAGCTCGTTTAGCCGCAGTGCTCTGATCACTTCTGCTGCCTTTTATGATGAATTCATGGGGAAATGTTTGTTGTACAAAAGCTTCAGATATCTGTCGCTGAGATAGATGACTGGTGTGCAGTTTGAAGCAGAAATAAGGTTTTAATCCGTGAACCGCGGCTAATGACATGCGCAGATGCAAAAGGCGGACCTATTTTTAGGGGGGTACCGTTCATTTGGTGACACTGGTTTGTGCCTTCGTCTACCATAGAGTGAGCTTCGCGGCGCTTCACTCATATAAATTTAATTAAAAATATAAAATACAGCTTCCTGATGGAGTGGTGTAGAGGAGGTTGTTATTAAAAAGAAAATAGTCCAAGAGCCAGGGACTGTTTATTTGCTTAAAATGAGAGGTTGTTTAATGGGTATTTCTGAGAAGGGTATTCATGGGGCATTCAAAACTGAGGGGGTTACGAGTTGCAGCCGGGGCATATAGCCGGTATTAACCCTTTTCCATTTTTTTCAGCCGAGTCACAATTACTGCAAATGAATGGGGTAGGGCAAATTAAAACTTGAATAACTCCACTAGTTGTTGAGCTAGAATCATGTTCTATATCTTAAAATGTTTGGTCAGAGATGCTCCTTCCTCTGAATTACAAATTATGTAAAATTGACCCTTTTTCTGGGTCACTTGAGGTCAAAAGGTCACTTGACATTGGCAAAACTTGAGATTTTGTCAAAAGTTCCATTGTGGCCCTTTTTTCATGTGAAATCCAAACAGGACTCCAAGAAAATCTCTATCTCCTTACAGATTAGACGTCAGGGTAGTTTTTAAGGGAAGGTTGGAGCTAGTTTGCCCAATGTATGTATGTGTGCATCAACTGGGGTAAAACGATCTACATTCATATTTGTTCCACATTTTGCTGATAGATGGCACCTCTGCATAAATCTTTTGTTTTAGGAGGAAGAAAATTAATCAGCATATCAATAAAGACAGTTCTTGAAATTAATCAATTAAAACTAGATATTTTAAGTGTTTTTTTTTTCAATGATAGGATGTGGGATTCGGGTCAGGTAAGTGTAATTAGTTCATCTTCATCAACTGCAGAAGAGAAAAACAAAGGCTGTTGTGTGGTGAAACAACCCAAAGTGAAAGTGATGAAACACATTGCAATACAGTTGCCTTGCACTGTCCATAATGAAACCATGTGCTAGCCCTATATTTTACAGGATCTGTGGTACACAGGTACCAGTTATCAGTTGGTCAGCAAAGCAATTTATATGGTATTGGTTTAATATCATGCATGATGAAGTTGATTGATGCAGAATAATCCTATGTGGCCTGTTGGTTTGTTCTCGCATGTCGCGGAGGTAAATGAAGATGCAGTGCCTGTTGTGGTAGTCAGAAGCATTGACACAGATGTGTTCATACTCCTATATCATTCCCAATACATCAATGCCAAGTTGTGGCGGGCTGTGATTTCACTGCATCATTCATCAGAAAAAGGAAATGGAAACCATATGAGGTTATGGTGAAATGTGACAAATTCACCAAGGCGATGTGCGCTCTAGGGAACTCGGATAGAATAGACCCATTGGGAAAGATAAGGGCATCAGATCCCTGCTGTCTGCCACCATGTAGAGCTGTTTTGGAAGAAAAGCTGAAGCATGCGATTCATGTAGCCTTTGTGTGGAAAAACGCAAGAAAAGCTCAACCTGTGGAATTCGGTCCTGTCGGCCATGGATGGAAAGTGGATGAAAGTAACAGACTGAAGATGGTTTGGTTTGAAGGCCACCAGATGCCCCAGACATTGTCAGTTGAAGATATGGACTCAGAGGTTGAGGATGGGGATGAGGAAGGCGAGGACACACTGGCAGAAAGCCCATCTTCAGATGAGGATTCGGAAGACGAATACGAATGAGACAACTTGACATTTATGTGTTCTGTAGTGAATGATCAGTTTCCAAATTGTAATCAGGTCTGAGGGAGCTAGATAGAAATGTTTCTATCATTCTCAAAATAATTCTTGTAAAGATGAATTTGTTTGATTGAGATGTGGGCAATTTAGGGTTGATTTGATCAGTTTAAAAAAAAAAAAAAACATTATCCAGTAACACTGTAAACCTTGCATAAGTTGAATCTGCAGGAAGGACCAGGGCATTGTGTTCGACTTCAAAGTTCTAGTGACTTGCATGTATTTTTGAAGAAATGCATGAGGTGTATTTAGATTGGGCTTCCATTTGCACAGAATCCCAATTATCTAACTTCAACTTATGCAATGTATACTGTATAATTAATTTACCAATTATTTATCATCTAAAAAATCCTGAAATTGTGGAATTTTTGTGTGCCATGGTGAATATGGTAAATGGTAAATGGACTGCATTTATATAGCGCTTATATAAATGCAGTATGCAATACCAGTATATCTGCATCAGACGCTCAAAGCGCTTTACAATTATGCCTCACATTCACCCCGATGTCAGGGTGCTGCCATACAAGGCGCTCACTACACACCGGGAGCAATAGGGGATTAAGGACCTTGCCCAAGGGCCCTTAGTGATTTTCCAGTCAAAGGATTCAAAGGAGTTTATTGTCATATGCACATAGGAACATGTTCCCTGCACAATGAAATGTGTTTACTGCATTTAACCCATCCTAATTGCCAGTTAGGAGCAGAGATCGCCTTTACGGCACCCGGGGACCCAGCTCTAGATGTATGTCCCTGCTCTGAGTCACGAGCAGGGCTGAGCAAACCTTGACCGGCTTCATGATACACTTAACAACACACATAAGCTGGTCTGGTACATAAACACACATAAAAAGCACACACAAGGAAAGTTTGGGAAAGAAAAAAACTCCATTGCTGCTGTGTTGAACACACACAGCACCACTGAAGCAAAAAAAAAAAAAACAAGCACAGAAAACAGTCACAGAAAAACAGTAAACTGTAAACAATCACAGCAGACGACAGCCGAGACTTAAACGTGTCCAGTGTTCAGACAGACAGCCCGGAGGCCACCCTTGGCGCCATCAATAGGCCTTATCTGTCCATCCTGGGGGGGGATCCCAGTCCTGAATCAGTCCACCAGAGTCCAAGGTCCCACAGTCAACATCACAGGACTGGGAGAGGGAAAGACGAGAGACGGGGTAAGACGAGGAGCGAGGCATCAGGAGTGTTCTTCGGGGGGAGGATTTTATCCCAGCACCCTTGAAGGGCAGCTGGTGTTTGGAAACCAAAGAGATATCCAGATTAATAGACGCCTGAAAGATTCCACTGTCTGAAAGTTCAGAGTGGCTCCCAATACATCTGAATAGGGGAGAAGAGATGTGGTCATTACTGACGATCAAAGCGGTTTTCCAGTGCAGCCATTCTCCCCGAGATGGATTCTAACGTGCGGTTAACACCTGCCGACTGAGCTGACACTGCCCTTCCAATCGAATCGATCATGTGAGGCAGCCTGGACGGGCCAATTAATGCCGCCTCCACCTTCTTAATTTTCCGGTAAACCAGTGCTATGGCCGCTCCACACAGCAGAAACCCGGTCACCACAGCTCCAAATAAGTAAACATCTTCAACGTCCTCCACAGACAACGTGTACAGGCACGACTTGCCACCTCCGCCAGCTGTCCATCACGTAACCCGCCACGTGTCCCGGCAGGACAGGTTGGGTCCTCCGCTCCCGAGATGTCAGGCGGGGATTTGAACCAAGGATCTTCTAGTCTCAAGCCCAACACCTTAACCGCTAGACCATCACCTCCCCCAGTTATATGCCAATTATTTATAGTTATTTTTAGTTATATTTATTTAGTTATATGCCAGTTATTTCAAATGTTTGAGTGAATCTATTCCATTATCCAGTGGTAAGATGATATTCATTTTTGCCAACTCAATGCAGTTCCTTTAAAATATGCAAATATGTTTTCAGCTTGCATAAACAAAATATTTTTCTGTGACTCTAAATCATTCTAATAAACTGCCCTTATGTCTATACTGTATGAATATATGATTATGTGGTTTTTGTTGAATTTTTCATGAAAACAGGAACCCAATAAAATTTTAGACAAAATCTCAAGGTTTGCCAATGTCATGTGAACATTTGACCTCTAGTGACCCAGAAAATTATGTCAATTTGACATAATTTGTAATTCAAAGGAAGGAGCATCTCTGACCAAACATTAGGTATAAGGTATAGAACATGATTCTAGCTCAAAAACTAGTGGAGTTATTCAAGTTTTAATTTGCCCTACCCCATTAATTTGCGGTAATTGTGACTCGGCTGAAAAAAAAAATGGAAAAGGGTTAATACCAGCTATATGCCTTGGCTGCAACTCGCAAGCACCTCAGTTTTGAATGCCCCATGGAATACCCTTCTCAGAAATACCCATTAAACAACCTCTCATTTTAAGCAAATAAACACCCCCTGGCTCTTGGACTAAAACCTGAAAGTTCAGCTGATTTGGCCATATTGTCCAGCTCTACTGTGAATCAGCTTGAAAAGTTAGAATCTGAATTTACATCAACATAAAAAAATGCTTAAAGTGGCAGGGGGTTAACAGGGGCGAAGTTGGGGGGCTGTGACCCCAGAAGTAGGTTTTTAGCCATGCATATGTTCCTCAGAAGCATTTACTGAAAAAAGTTTGAAGGACTTAAATTAATAAATAAATAATAATTAAAATACATTAATTTTAAATTAATGGTAAATTAATAAATAATAGGTTAATCTCAGATTCTTGTTCAGTAATACGTAATTGTTAAGCAAACCTTTATACTGGGGCCACTAATCTACAACCTGTTCACATTCTATCAATGCAGTTTGAACTATGTTGACTCTGAAACAAAGTCTGGTTTTGATTGATTTATTAACATCGGAAATTTTAAAATGAAATATGTTTTTTGGACATGTATTTGTTTTTCTTTCTTCTTATTCAGCTGGTAATTGTACAGCAAATGCATGCCACCTCAACCCTCAGAGTAGCAATGGTAAGGAAAAACTCCCTCTGAGGAAGAAACCTCAAGCAGACCAAAGTGGTGACCCTCTGCTTGGGCCATGCTACAGACATAAATTACAGTACAATTCACAAAACGAATATACGAAATGCTGTTGGTGCACAGGACAGGAGGCTCTCCAGCACAAATACCACACCCATCTCTGGATGGAGCTGGACCTTAAACAGAAAGAAAAAAACAATCAGGCATCAGAAAGACAAGAAATACAGCGTAATTTGCCAGCATTAAACAAGATAAACAGGAAATACTAAGGTGATCGCCGGCCACTAGCCCTAAGCTTCACTAAAAGACCCAGAATTTAGGTAAAGTTGAGGCCGCGGCACGCTCCATTTCTTAATAAAATCAATTAAAAGAGTAAAAAGTGTAAAACTATACTATGCCAGTATGCTAGCCATATGAAAGGGGAAAAGAGTGTGTCTTAAGTCTGGACTTCAAAGTCTCCGTAGAATCTAACTGTTCTATTTCATTCCTCCTGACCACCAGAGGGCAGTGCTTTAGCACCTGGGTAACTACATGTGTGCAGCACAGAGGTCAAGAATATATTAAAGTCAAGCCATTGGATGTGACCTTAGTGATGTCACTGGTTGTCTTTATATACCAGACGAACCCAGTGATTGTTTCTTTTCTACATTCTCGCATTCTGAAGAGGTTGAGAATGCATTTAACTGCAATTGCCGCGCTCGCTTGTAGCCTCGCAACCCACTTTTGGTTGGAGCTATGTGCACTGCACACGTCCTCCAGAGGCTGTGAGACACGGCTTCACTGTTTTGTCGTGAGTACACCTTCCTCGCCAGGTGCGCGCCTTCGCCACTGCCCTGCTGGGTATTTTCCTCTGTGCACAGTTGAAGTCATTAGCTGTTACCTGCTAACCCTTTAGCTGTGTTGTTTCGATGAAAGCTGGCTACTTGTCTAGTTGTGTCGCTAACCCCGTTAACTACGTGGTAGTGTACTGTGTTGGACTTGCCGTGAGTGTTTTCCACTCTTTGAAATACTTCGTCTACGCTGCCCCCATTTTACTAAGTTCAACAGCTCCGCTGCCAGCTACTGTTGTCGTTGCTGTAAGTGACTTAGCACTTGGGCTGAGTGCTTCAAGCTCCGTGCCTCATGTTAAGACTGTGGCTGAGTGTTTCACGCTCTGTGCCTTGTATTAGCTTTTACGCTGTGAGTGTTTCATGCGCCGTGCCTTGTATTAGCGTTTACGCTGTGAGAGCTTCACGCTCCGTGCCTCGTGTTACGACTGTGACTGTGAGCGATTCACGCTCCGTGCCTCGTGTTACGGCTGTGACTGTGAGCGATTCACGCTCCGTGCCTCGTGTTACAGCTGTGACTGTGAGTGATTAACCCTCCGTGCCTCGTGTTAGGCTGTGACTGTGAGCGATTCACACTTTGTCTTTCTATCTGTAACCGTCAGGGCTTGTGTTAGCTGTCTGCACACAGTTTACAATGTTGTCAGGGCCTTTGTTGCATGGCTGTAGTACCTGTTTGGCTCCCTTGAGCCCAGATGATGGACATATGCTTTGCCCCTCCTGTCTTGGGATCGGACACCTGAGGGAAGCCCTGACTGGCGATGCCTGCCTTAATTGTGCCAGTATGCCACTGGCAGAGAGGTCTGCTAGACTCGCGGCATTGGAAAGTGGGATGCCTAGTGGGACTTTGGCCTCCAGTCCCAGAAAGGCACCAAAGCACCATAAACGCCCACATGCAGGGACCCCTTCTGCTCAGAAGGTTACTCATGACCATGCTTTGGCTGAAAGGGTTGAAAAGTTGACTTCTGAGTTTGCTCCGATTAAGTCCTTCTGAATCTACAGCCTAGGGATGCCGTAACAGTTCCTGTTGTCCCAAATGAGGCTGATCAGACTGATGTAGTTACTCAGCAGGAAGAAGATGGCATGTCTATTGCTGCAACTGATTCCTTGTACATGACAAGTGACACAAGCTGTATGGAGGATCAGGATGAGAGGGGTCTCTCTCCAAGCCATTCATTCGTGGGCTCTCACACCTCTGAGGTTGAATCCCTGCCGCAAACCGGACCTGGACTATCCTTTGTCAAGCAAGCTGTTCAGTTGGCTTTATCCAGGCTTGGGGTCGACAATCCCCCTGCGGAAACCACCGCTTCAAGTGCCTTTTTCAAAGTCACTCGGAGACTTGAGTTCAATGTTCCAGTTTCGCAACCATATATCGAGGAGCTCCACTGATGTTGGGCAGACCCCAAATCATTGACCCATCTATCGCGGGACTGCAGAGCCCTTAGCTCTATGTGTGATTCGGCTCAGTATGGTCTGAACCGTATGCCTGCCATCGACAACATTATTGCGAACCTGGTTGTGGCTCTGGCTGATGTTGCTCGGCCGGATGCCCGCTACCCACAACCTCAGTGTAGGGTCACTGATGACCTCCTCACCAAAAGCTATGACATAGCTGCTCACATTGGTCGCCTGGGCAACTCACTGTCCCATTTAGCCCTTGCCCTGTCAAAGTCTTTGAGGGAGGCAGAGGTTGATGATGCTACTCAAGTCTCACTCCAAACTTTTGCTTATATGTCCAGGGAGCTTGGCAGACTGATGTCAACCCTTACCATCACTAGATGTCAAGTGTAGCTTGCGCAGTCCCTTCTGTCTGAATCCTGCAGAGGTACACTCCATTCACTGCCGGTTCTTCCAGGCCAAGTATTTGGACCTGCGGCCAACAAACTTTGGAGTGTGCTGTTGAGGCTAGTAAATCTCGGCAACAGTTTGTTGACCTACACTGGACTTCCAGGCCTCAGCCTGTCAGACATGCTACAATGTTTCACCAGGAGACAAGTGTCGACTTAAAGGACGCCTATTTCCATGTGCCAGTGGTGCCTCGTCACAGGCAGTTTCTCCGCTTTGCTTTTAAAGGACGGGCATACCAGTTCAGGGTGCTTCCTTTTGACCTCTCTCTCGTCCCTCATACATTTACCAGATGTATGGCTGCAGCACTAGCCCCACTGCGAGCTCTGGGATTAAGAATCCTACCCTACTTAGCCGATTGGCTTGTCTGCGCTCCGACTTAGGAGCAGGCGCACAACGACACAGTGCTTCTACTGAACCATGTCTCTCAGTTAGGACTCACAGTGAATTTTGCAAAGAGTTCTCTTGTTCCCAGTCAACAAACAACCTTCATCGGCATTGCCATCAACTCCCTAACTATGACTGCATCGCCATCGCTGCAGAGAGTGGGCGATGTAATTCAGCTTGTCTCACACGTTCAACGGACTGTGACACTGTCTTTTGGTTTTCTGCTCCAGTTGATGGACGAACTGACTGCAGTGTCACTAGTGGTACCTTTGGGACTTCTGTTCTTGCGTCCCCTACAGATTTGGCTCAACAACCTAGGCTTTGTTGTCACAGCTACAGGGGAGGATTTGGCACCCTCACCCAGATCACCATCAACTGCATGTGTAGCTGTTGAAGGGCCGGACTCCTTGTTAGGTTCTTGTGACCAGTCTGTTGTTCAGACTATCCTTAACTCACGTGCTGCTTCTACCAGGGCTTTATATGGCAACAGATGAAAGCTGTTTGACCGGTGGTGTGAGAACCGAATGTTAGACCCAGAGCGTTGCCCTGTGCCTATTCTACTCAAATATTTACAAGAACTGCTGGAGAAAGGACTTTCTGTCACTACTTTAAGGGTTTATGTTGCTGCAATCTCTGCCCGGCCCATCTACGTTGACGGCCGGTCAGTGGGTTCGCATTCCTTAGTGTGTCATTTTTTGAAAGGTGCTCTACGTTTGCGGCCTCCAAGGCTTGCACGTGTACCTTCATGGGACCTTCCATTAGTCCTGGAGGGTTTAAGCTTATCTCCTTTCGAACCAGTTGAAAGTGCTGATCTTAAGTGGGTGTCAGTGGAAACTGCCTTTCTACTTGCAGTATCTGGATACGCAAGTGGGAGAGCTCCGTGCCCTATCGGTCACTAAGAACTGTTTGCGTTGGAATTCTGATGGATCTGGGCTTACGCTGTGGCCTAACCCATCCTTTTTACCTGAGAGTATGTCAGCCTTTCATGTTAACCAGCCAATTTCCTTGGCTGTGTATGCCCCGCATTCTGATCCAGCATTATCTGTCTCAGGTTCCCTGTGTCCTGTTTGAATGTTGAAGCAGTACATTGGTGCGACTGCTGGGATTCGGACAACAGATGCCCTGTTTGTTGGTTACGGTGATCACAAAAAAAGGCTGTGCTGTATCAAAGCAGTGTCTTTCACATTGGGTCGTGGATGCCATTTTACAAGTATACAAGTCCAGGGGTTTTCAAGTCTCCTAAAGTTAAGTGCCATTCGTCACCCAGGTCACATCCAATGGCGTGACTTTGTTGGTATATATTCTCGACCTCTGTGCTGTGCACATATAGTTATCCAGGTGCTAAAGCATCGCCCTCTGGCGGTCATCCGGAATTCATAGAACCGTAGGGGCACGATAAGAGAAAGCTCTATAACCCGCAGACCTCTTATTCACCCATGTCACACAAAGTAGCCCTGCACCATGAGAACGCAAAGCCCGGGCTGATAAGTAAGGTTTAATTAGGTCAGCTAGGTAGGGAGGTGCCAGTCCGTGAAGTTTTATAGACTAGTAGCAGAACCTTAATATCTGATCTCACTGGGACAGGAAGCCAGTGAAGGGATGCCAAAATGGGTGTAAAGTGGTTGAACTTTCTGTTTTGTGTCAAAAGTCTGGCTGCAGCATTCTGAACCAATTGGAGAGCCCTAATGCTGGACTGTGGTAAACCAGAAAATAGAACACTGCAGTAGTCCAATCTAGAAGAGATAAACGCATGAATCAGGGTCTCAGCCATAGACAGGATGGGATGAATCTTCGTTATATTTTGCAGGTGGAAGAAAGCAGTCATCCTAATATTTCTAATGTGGAGGGCAAAGGACAATGTAGGATCAAAAATTACCTCAGGGTTCCTCACTTTTTCAATGTGATGTATGACACACAAGCCTAGGCTGAGCATTAACTGGCGAAATTGATGCCGATGTCTCACTGGACCAAGAACCATCATTTCAGTCTGATCAGAGTTTAAAAGTAGGAAGTTTCTAGACATCCAACTTCTTACTGATGCAAGGCAGTCTTCTAAGGATTTTATGTAAAAGAGATTACCAGCCGTTATCGGCATGTATAACCGAGTATCATCTGCATAGCAGTGAAAGGTAATCCCAAAACGCCGCAATATGTGCCCAAGTGGTGCTATATAAAGGGAGAAAAGCAGGGGGCCAAAGACAGGTGGTTGTCCATGAATAAGTGGCAAAATATTTTTTGTTGACGTTACAAGTTTCATCAGCATGCTACAGATGACCGAACTTTTTTGTCATTTGATTTTTAAATGGACCACAATGGAAATGTAGTCTTTCTTGTGTCATAATTTTTTAATCTATTTACAATTATGTACTTACAATGAACTTACTAAAAATCATACACACATGCATTCACAGATGCCACATCACTTTTACTACTTAGATTAGGTTAGATAGAACTTTATTAATCCCTTGGGAAGAGTCCCTCAGGGAAATTGAGGTTCCACCAGCAGCATTGTATAGCAACACACAGTATAAGCACACAGCACATCAAAAGAGAAAGTGTGTGTGTGTATATATTTATATATATAAAGTGTGTGTGTGTATATACACAACAAAAATATAAACACAACACTTTTGGTTTTGCTCCCATTTTGTATGAGATGAACTCAAAGATCTAAAACTTTTTCCACATACACAATATCACCATTTCCCTCAAATATTGTTCACAAACCAGTCTAAATCTGATAGTGAGCACTTCTCCTTTGCTGAGATAATCCATCCCACCTCACAGGTGTGCCATATCAAGATGCTGATTAGACACCATGATTAGTGCACAGGTGTGCCTTAGACTGCCTACAATAAAAGGCCACTCTGAAAGGTGCAGTTTTATCACACAGAACAATGCCACAGATGTCGCAAGATTTGAGGGAGCGTGAAATTGGCATGCTGACAGCAGGAATGTCAACAGGTTTCTGACAGTTTGTGCAGAAATTCTTTGGTTATGCAAACCGATTGTTTCAGCAGCTGTCCGAGTGGCTGGTCTCAGATGATCTTGAAGGTGAACATGCTGGATGTGGAGGTTCTGGGCTGGTGTGGTTACACGTGGTCTGCGGTTGTGAGGCTGGTTGGATGCACTGCCGAATTCTCTGAAACGCCTTTGGAGACGGCTTATGGTAGAGAAATGAACATTCAATACACGAGCAACAGCTCTGGTTGACATTCCTGCTGTCAGCATGCCAATTGCACGCTCCCTCAAATCTTGCGACATCTGTGGCATTGTGCTGTGTGATAAGACTGCACCTTTCAGAGTGGCCTTTCATTGTGGACAGTCTAAGGCACACCTGTGCACTAATCATGGTGTCTAATCAGCATCTTGTGTCAGATCCCTGTTTTTTTTGGACACACGGCACACGCTCACCCTCCGATGAGTGTGTTTGTGTACAAAACCAACTCTCCGTCTCCGGGGTCCGACCTTCGTGTCTCCACGGGTATTACCTGGCAGGGCTGCACAAAGGCTGTTCAAGCTGGTGGCGAGGAGATTCGTCTAGCCGCTCACTGCCTCCATCCGGACGTCCACCCCGCTGACGCTGATCTCGCACCCCGGTCGAATAGCCTTCTCTGGAACCAGGATACGAACCGGCCACACCCGTTAACGGCAGCTCTCCTCTTATGGATCAGGGCTCTTGGAATGTTGCTAGATTTTGAATTTAGTGACTCGTACAGCGAGTCCCCAGGATGTGTTATTTTCATTAAAAAACCAGACTAACCTTTTAGAGCACTTTTTGATGTTGTACACCCAATAAACTTTAACTTTTACACCTTAAGAAGCATCAATAATCCAATGTCCGAGCCTTAACACTTTAACTGCATGCTTGGAAATTTATTGCAGGTTTTGCAAGTGCCGACAACATATCAAAATAGGTTATATGATGATAATTTCACAACAGTAATTCAAGTATAATTAGAATAATGATTGGCAGAGATTTTTGTTTTTGATTCAATAATTCTGACTGATCTTACTTTGACTGGGACTGGATTGACTTAATTATTTTTTTTTTTTCTAGGAGTGAGGGAAGGAGGTTTTTGAGGTTAAAATCCCCAGCTCGATGAACTTGATTTCCTCTTCATCAGTTATTAATCATTAGCTGACCACGATCCTTGTGTGATGTTGTAATCCTTCAGAACGTTAATCCACATAAGAGTTTATTCCTTCTTCAATCAACCAAAAGTTGATCTAATCCATTCTGGTATGCTGTGATGTTCCTTGAGAGAGAAAACGTTGAACATTCCTCACTCAGACTTAAGGCCAGTGATTATTCTCCAATGCTCTGCTACTCCGTAACTGGACGGCCTGAGTGGGAGTTGAAAACTCTCTCAAATGATCTCTTATGGCTCCAATCCTCTCACTCCACGATTCCAATTGCTGCTCACAAGATGGTCAAGTCTTGTGATCTCCTCGTAGCAGGGGAGAAGTGACAACAGCACCTCTCCCTGGAAGAATAACCCCATTTCCTGGTGTTTCACAGTTTATATATGTGCTTGACTCTTGTTGTCTTCAGATGATCTTGGTTACCATAGGGACGCTGGTGACTCAAAACCTCCTCCCTTCTCCTTCGCTTACTGGAAGTCATTTGCGGCCCCTTGCCAGTAACTTATTTCTCAAGTTCCTCTTTTCTGTTAACACTTCAGCTTTTCTGAGAATTCATTCTTTTAAATTATTCCTTTAGAATCACATCAATCATATTCAGTCATTTCATTACAACTCTCTTTCACATAAAAACAATTCATATGATCATATACAACCATTTTCATTTCTTATTATTCGTTTCATATTTTACCAACATCTTAATCATTTGATCAGTTGTTTAACATCAGCTTTTCTTGCCCTGCTTGCGACATCTTCTTCACTTCCCCTTTTCCTCTGACTCTGCACACTTTATGAAAATCAACTCATATAATCATTCATTTCACTTATTTGTAACATACTTTTTCTAATACTTTTTCTAATCAACTCTTAATTTTAACACATTAATACTTCATTTGATCATACTTGTCATGTTAGAATCATTCTTAGACATATTCCATCGTCTTCACCACTGAGTTCATTCCGTGGGCCTCCCCATTTGCAATGGAAAAGTCCGGTATGACCTCACTTACTCCGGGAAAGTACCAAACACTATGCAGTTTAATCCAACAGCATGTATATTAATCCCATGGCACGTATTATATTCCAAGATGAAAACAAGCTGAAAGCAAGCTTAAAGTCATCTTTCCTGACACCCCCTCCATGACTTGAAGCTCTGCCGATCTCTCTATACCTCCATAAAAACATCCTCCTCGTCGTCGACAGGGTGAAGGGTGAGCACTTCTTTTTCATCCACCATCGGAGACAGAACAGGAGGAGCTGGAGTTGAACGACACTCATCCAGCACCACGTACTCCTCTCCGCCCATCTGTAGATTGCTGTCGCCGTCAGAAGGCTGCTCTTCCAGTAGCGGTGATTGTGATGGTAATCCCGATGGAGAAGGAGTTGCCTCATATTCCTGAGATGATAATCCGTCAGGGAACGATGGTGCGCATGGTGAAGTGGGGGTGACGGGTGTATAACACGGTGTAATTGGTGTGGATGGCCGTGGTGATGTATCCTTCGTTTGAGGTGAAGCTCCAGCGTGAATATTCTCAGGCTCGGGCTGTTGAAGGTGTTCATCCAGGAACACCTGCGTGAGGGCCTCCAAACACCAGTTCATATCCTCGGTCTGCACTCCAACCTCCGCAGTGCGCTGTGGAGATGAACGTGGAACTGGTGGTAATGAAGGACCAATGGCCACGATCCGGCTATCGGCAAGATGAGCTGTGGAAAATCTTATTCCCGTAGGGTACATCCACATTTTGGTAAACACGGGGCAATACATATATCCCTCTAGAGACACTACAGTGTCAGCTTGTATTTGATCAACCAAAAGGGAATGCCAAATCATGTTTGCCTCGACCTCAATTTTTAAGTATGCTGCTGTTGGTACCTGGGGCAGAAAAGAAGTATCCTTCCGTCCCACTATTCCCCGTGCCACTTGAACAGGGAAGTTGTTGCCATAACACGTCGGGCACCACAGAGTCGGTGTTATCTCCCAGAAGTAGAGCACTTGTTCCAGGGTGGCTTGACAATGAATACATCTTATATCCCCCTATAGTGTAAGAGGAAACATTAGTCTTTTAACTATTATATTGCAAGCAAGCAAAAGTGTTCGTCGGGATTATTCAGATGTACGCCAGAGACGCCTCATGATCACCGTAGGAGAGTGGGACTGTGATGACGTTACCATTCCCACTGTAGCTGAAGGAGCTGTACGCAGGAAGCAAGCATCATAGGTCGTAAACCATAACAGCAGGAGTAGTTGACTAACCATGGACAGCCAGTATAAAGCTGATAATATTCCCCATCCTAAGGCCCAAATTATAAGTCCAAGTTTGTAGAGCCAGGGTTTCTTACGTGGTATGGCTCCAGTTAACGTAGCTATGTACGCCAATAGGGTCAGGGCCATCACAGCTTCACACACAATGTCAGCTATCATTGCCGGGGCGTAAAAGATTGCTGTCATATCTATCACCATCCAAATTGTAATTGATGTGTACTGCCATATTCCCCAACAGTCAAACTGGAGAGTAAAGCGACCGAGGACGTGAGTGATGAATAAAGACAACCCTAAGTCACTCTGACCGTAGTGCAGATTGATGATCGCCAATCTGACACATCCATGTAGTAGCGTTACTATTTGCAGTGGTTGTCGTAAGTCCCAACGGCCGACACAGCAGTATAGCAGCCATATTAACAGTAGTGCAATAAACTCCACTCTACTCACTTTGAAGATTGTGTCATTTATGCCGCCAGTATTGTTGGACATTGTGCTCTCTTATTCTATTTACTTATCTCCTTAAGTTTGTACGCTGTTATGTAGATGCTTCTTCTTCCTTCACTCCCCCAAGGCAGAATGAACAGGGGGTGTCTCAGCGCCGGGCTTTGTAAGCTCCATCGCTCCTCCCCTAATGGAGGAGGGGCTCCATATCACTGCGTTGTGTGCTCCTCCCACACAAGCGCAGGGCGGCTGCGAAACTTCCTTTTAACAAAACATATCCAATCACTGCAGCAATAATAAGTCCTATTATGATTAACAGATAGGGCCAAAGATATCCAAACAAATGTCCAATCCAACCAGTCACTACTTCGAGTCCTTCTTTAATGACTTCTCCGGTCTCTGCAGCGAAAGTGGCGATAATTCCTCCAGCTATTATTTGCGTTCTTTCCCACCAAGAACATTCATGCTGACCTCTTCCTTTTCCACAGCTCAACCAATGTTCTGCAGGCGATTCACATGTACCATTATTGTAAATCCAATTGGGTCCCAACCATTCGTAACCGACAATTTCTTGTCCTTCGCATAGACTTTTCTTGAAGGCATATCCTTCCTCAAGCATTATCAAAGCATCACCGATAAATGGCACTATGTGGCCTAGGACCTGCTTCCTTTTCGACATTCCATGTCCCAGGACAGCCTTGGCACATCCAACGTTGGGTGGAAAAGCTCTTATCCATACGCCTGCACTGTTCTTCTCCCAAACTGTTTGATGGCCATAAGTGTCATACTCGCCATCATAGTAAGCGTCACAATATTCTTCCCAGCCAGGAACATTTCTACAATTTTGACGGGCAAGGCTTATCGTGCACGTAGTATTACGTTTATTACAAATCATTTTCCAGGGCCGTGGCGTAACACAAGGGTTTGGTCTCCAGAGTACACTGAACCAAGTAGCTCTGTCTCTAGAGTAGACCGTGGCGATGTATTGATATTTAACCCAATAATTATTACTTTGATCTAAACAGGGGAATACCCAATCTTCAACTTCATATTTCTCCATTCCCCACCAGGTGATGTCCTTACTACGCCTAACTCCTTCCTGCCATGCTTGAAGGGTCCCCTTAATGGTTGGAATCTGTAACAACTTTGTACAGTTATATACCCATCTTAGCCAATTCCCTGTCTTAATTTGGTCTATGGGACATCGGGGGGATTTACCAGAACTTTCAGCCAAATTATAATGGTATTCTGTCTCATGTAAGCTTCCATAGATTTTATTCGCCATGCATTGATCAATTTTGCTAAAATCTTCCTGAGGTACTGACCTTAGCTCATCAGGCTTTGGTAGTTTTTGCACATAGAATTTTGCTTTATGTGGACCCCGCAAACTATGCCCCGTCCACGTGTTTCCCCTTGGAAAATTCCCCTCAAAATGCATCAGTGGAACGCTCCAGACCCACGGAAAAGTGTCGTTAAGCCATTCATCATATTTTGCCTCCTGTTTTTGTTTCCAAGTAATCCTGTCTATCAAATCGATGACTGGTGCAAGCACCATGTAATTTTGAGATTTACATCCAATAGGTCGATTCCAATAACATCTATCTAATTTTGCTACTTTTTCTTTTACACAATAATCATGAATCTTCTTCCATCTATTTTTAGCCGCATTATCAATACTTTTAGCTTTTGGTTCTAATACTTGTTGGGTATCTTGTGTTGGCGATGTAGGGAGTGGTTTGGTTTTTCCCTGTGTTGGTGATATCTTTGTGGACCCCACCAATGCTGCTGGTGAGATGGCGGTTGGTTTGGAATATGGTATCCCTGCTCCCATGTCGGTAGCGTTGTTCAACGGAGGGACTATTGTAGATGTAGTATCCACTTTTGGCACTCTGCTGCGGGTGTTGTCACAGGTGAGGTTATAATTTCCCCAATGTTTCCAGGTAGGCATTATCATTCTACAAACATCATGTCTTGGTAATGCTGGAAAAACAGCTTCTTTTTCCCAATATCCTGCTCGATAGCCCAGCAGTACTCTGCATCCCCATGAGCAATACCAGGCTGGCTCGCCAGGTTCAGGTCTTATCCAAGTGCAGCCTACTTCTCTTCGCTCTCTTTGTTTTAACCGTAAGATGGTTGCCACGATAATCTCTTGATCCCTCACTTGTAGGTTTTGAAGGATTTCTGCTCCGGTGGTCAGGTTGTGATTGGTAGTGACGGTTGGAAATTCCCCACTGTCGTTCAAGTATTGCAGCCACTTATTCTTTTGCATCTGCTGGGTTAGGTTCTTCATCTTTGCCCATTTCTCTGTAGAATTCTGGTCCCATATCATGTAGGTGTTTCTTGATTCAACTCCCCAACATGTCTGTTGAAAAGTTTTAGTTGTTGCGTACTGGACCCTGATATGGGTTAAGGTCCAGGGCGTACTACCATAGTGGTACAGGATAGCTAGAAGTACAGCAATGCCGACTAATAATGCTGTACGTCTGGCCATCCAACTCCAACATTGGAGGCATTTTTTCTTCCACAGCTGGCTTTGTTGCTGCTGCTTTATTCCAACATTTTCATAGTAGAATTCACTCGGTACTGGTGGCAGCGGCTCCAGCTTTTGGGGTTGTTACAGTAGTGGCATTTCTATGCCAAACTCTTCTTCTCTTGGTCTTTCGTTGATTTTTTGAGGTTGCGTGGTGATCACGCTGTCTTCCCGTGGTTCTTCCATCTCGGAGATAGATGATCTTAGGTGCTGTTGTTTGTCTCGTGCTCCCAACAGAGACGTTTGATGCTTGTTGCTGAAGAAGGGTGATTAACAAGGGAGATGGCCATGGGAGTCTAATATCTAGTCCTCGCCACGCCCATTTCCAAGTGACGACTGTCACCTCCTTCATTTCAGGCGGTGGTCCCTGGGGTGTGTAGAAACATTGTGAAGATGCAGGATTCAATTCTCTACGTAGGTGCAAGATATCCCAATATGCTGCTCCACTGCAGACATACTGCGCCATCACAGAGTACAGAGGAGTCAATCTCCGAAATAGTCCTCTTCCCGACTTTATGCCAAGTCGTATCAGTATAGCCTTTGGGGGTTGCCAAAGCCCCACTAGTACTCTGGTTCGCCATCCACTTCTAATAGGCGGGAGACTTCCGCCTCTCTCAATGTCAAGGTATTGTACTGTCGTACATATTGGCAAAGTTTGGTTCTCAATCAAATAAAAAGTTGAATGTGCCTCTTGTAGTTGAAGTCTTTTAAACATATAGGGACTACTGGTCCAGATCTGGAAAGATCCAAGCCAAATATCCACATACATTCCCTGTAATGGATCAACATAATTAGGTCCCCACCTTATTTTAAATCTGTAGCCCCTTCTCTGTACATACACTGTTCAAGATGCAGGGGTATAAGTCTGGACATCGGGGAATTGGGTAAAACTTCCATCCGACCCCAGGGAAATTCCAGTGTTGTCCAACTTTGTTCACGATAGCTTCCAGAGGAGTGTATATTCCAGGTTCTGCAAGATCAGCAGTCCTTTTATATGAGTCATTATCTACAAAGTATCCTCCTGTTCCCAGCAACCATCCTTTCTCTTTATAATCCTTTTGTGGCCAGCTTAAACATATTCTCTTGTAGGGTAATTCCAAATATGGTGTAAGTCCTCCAGGCCCAGATCGTAGACTATTTACATTATTTTCATCCAGTTTGAAGGTCCGCAGCATGATTCAGAGTGAGTTGTTACTCCGCCATCGGTCTCCTTCTCTTTCTGCCAAGATGCATCACCATAGGGAACAGTCGTTGTCTCTTAGAGAGATGAGTGTAGATGGGAGATGGGTGCTTAAGTTCTGAATCCATTCCTTTCCATGCCCACTTCCACATCGTAACAATCATTCTGCCAGGTTTAGGGTGGGGTCCCTCAGGGATCCTCTGTACTTGATGTGGGGGTACATAGTCCCATAGATCTTGCCAATGCTGCCAAAACTGGTGTCCGGAATACCTGGTTTGTGATAGGGCTAGATAAAGGGGAACTATAGGCTTGTTTTCTTGATCCTTAGGCTCAATTTGAAGCTGAATCTTCCTTGCCTGACTACAGTTCCAGACTCCTCTTTTGTACAGGTAGCAGAAGTTTTGATTTACAAAAATTGGTGGTATGGTTGGGGGTAGGCAGGTCATACAGGCCAGGGGTTGATCGATAACTCTCAAATTTAATGTCTGGTTATCTAATACGGGATATCTTGAGTCTTGCAGTCGTCTGTGCAATTGACGTCGCATGTTGGGGCTTGTCGTCCAGATCAAGCACTGGTTAAGGTATATTTCAACATAGACTCCTTGGAGTGGCTCAATGTAATTAATCCCCCATCTCAATGTGAATCTTATGTCTTTGAGTTGTAGGTAAACCACATTTAATATCCAAGGGTAGGTATCTGGACATCTTGGAACCGATTGGGGTATTCTTCGGCGTCCTTTCATGTACCAATGCTGAAGACTTGCATCGCTCAGCACTCGTTCAGCAAGTAATTTTTGTCCTGTTATCTCTGTTAAGTCGGCATCTCTTTTATATTCATAATTTGAGACATAATATCCTTTAGATGCTAGTTCCCAGTCTTCTTCCTCAAAATCTTTTTCTGGCCAATTTAAGTATAATTTCTCAGCACCGAGGCCACCTTGTATATAGGGTCCAAGTCTTCCTCGATTATTAATAATGGGTACTCTATTTACATTTGGTCCTTGCGACATTTTGCAAACAGCCGCTTCTTTTTACTTCTTCCTTGTCCCACGGAAAATGGAGGGAAACATCCAACGACTCCGAGACTTTCTTGATTTTTCCTCACCTTGAGTCGGTTGGTGTAACGACTGCTGCTGTTCCTCCAGAAGGTCAATGTGTGCTCCGACAGAGTAAACCCCCACATAGGGAACCAACACCATCAGCACTGTGAGCCGCACCTTAATTGTTTGGTCCGGCCTACTAGGAGTGTCCGCTCTGCTAGCCACTCCCCCCATAGATTGTATCCTCCTCTTTCTCACCCATTCTTCGGGTGTCACATGGTACTCGGCTGACTTCTTCTTCGGTTTTGCTGCTTTATTTCCCCAGGCATCTAGTCCAGTAGTAAAATAATACAGGAGGGTTTCTCTGCCCCCTTTTTCTTGTGGCACCTCTTCTGCATCTTCCAGTAGAACTTCTGGGTTTTTTAGTACTTCTTCTATCAATTTAGCCCAAGTTGTCAATTCCCAAGGGCCATTCCATCCTTCTTCTTGGGCTTTTTGCTGTTGATCATCTGTCAGTCCTCCCATCATGTCTGTATATCCGGGTCGCTCCGGATCTCTATACACTCTGAACACTAGTGGAATTTGCATTGTGTCTATTGGAGGGTCATAAGTCTGCCCATAC